>NC_056749.1:230411310-230693810 GCF_019279795.1 Protopterus annectens
CCATTATAAAGGTCTACTATTCAAGATAGGTTTTATGGACAAGAACTGATTTATCCCAGGGTCACTTTGTGCTTTCAGTAAGAGTATCCATTTTAACTCCAAACATGCTAAGTTGTTAACAACATCTCCTCCTCTAACATTATCCCTCAACACTTGTAGTACCTTAAATGTGAAATAATGAGAATCATGTTCAATGATATGTTTTGCAAGTGCATTTTGGTCGTTTCTCTTCCTGATGTCATAGAGATGATTGTATAGTCTGTCCCTAAGTCTCCTTTTTGTAAGTCCCACGTAGAACGCAGGACAGCATTCACATGTGGCCAGATATACCAAATTTGTGCTGTTACAATTATAGAAGTGGTTTGGATGGAACACATATAGACCATGGGGTGTTCAAAGGTTTGTTCCGTGGAAATATGGGGACACATATGACATTTCCCACAGGAAATGTTCCTCTTTTGTTTGGTGTCATATCATTACTAACGAGATTGTACTTATCTATACATAGTAACTGTTTGAGGTTACTACAGTTCCTGTAACTGAAGGTCGGATGATTACCAACTACCCGTGTAGTATCTGGATCCATATTTAAAATATTCCAATTTTTCTTGATCAAATTCTGAATATTAGAAACATCACTCGTATATTTTAACAAAAAAGACATGGTACCTGAATTGTCATGTTTTCTAATATTATTATGTGAGAATCGATGTACATTTTGTTTAGGAATATGTGTATTAGAGGATATACCTAATACCTTCTGTTTACAGTCTCTTAACAAGTTATTATTGTAACCTCTGTCACTTAAAAGTCGTTCTAAAAGGGCTACCTCTCTCAAACGGTCAGTTTCATTAGTACATATCCTGGATATTCTACTCAGCTGACTTTTGACAATACCTGAGAAGGTATGCCTAGGATGCATGCTTTCAAATCTAAGGAGAGAATTCTTCCAGGTAGGTTTCCTATAGAGTGATGTGCTGATGTCACTGCCTGTATTAAGCTTGAGAGTTAGGTCTAAGAAATTGGCCTCTGAGCTCGAAGTTTCTACAGTAAACTTAAGAAAGGAGCTCGTGGATTCTACATCTCTAACAAACTTGATACATTCACTGTGGCTGCCTTCCCAGACAAAGAGTACATCATCTACAAACCTCTTGTAGAGTTTGACATTATTGAACTGGGTATGTTTAAATAGATGGTTGCTTTCCCATTCAAAAACTACCAAGTTTGCATAACTGTTGGCGCAGGGGGTGCCCATGGCAACCCCCCACTTTTGTAAATAGATTTTATCTTTAAACAAAAAGATGTTATTGTTAAGTACTATTTCAAGTAAGTAATTAATCAGTGTCTGTCTATTGTTGGTATATTGAGACCTACTGAGTAGCAACTCACTGATGGCTTGCTGACCTAGCTCATTAGGTATACTTGTAAATAGATTAACAACATCCATGGTTACCAGCAGGTAATTAGATGCATCTTTGTCAAGTCTGAAATCTCTCAAGAATTCAATTAGCTGATAGGAGTCCGATAGTATGTTTGGAATAGCATTCACAATCGGTCTCAGCATACATTCCAAAAAGGATGAAATTGTATATGTGCACCATCGCTCACTTGCCACTATCGGCCTCATGGGCACAGGGGTAACATTTTTATGAATCTTGGGCAAACCTTTTATGACCGGTAACGTGGGATATTCAATCATAAAGTATTCATATGTTTCACAGCTGATTTGCCCACAAAGTAGTAAATCATATAAATCTGCTTATATTCTTTTTACTATATTGTCAACAAAGGTCTTAGAAACTAAAGAGTAAGTGTTAGTGTCTGCTAACATGCATGTCATGGTGGTATCATATTCAACAGTATTGAGTAAAACCACCGCCCCGCCTTTATCTGCAGGTTTGATAGTTATAGCAGGATCACTTTTCAGTTGTTTAAGTGATCTCTGTTCTAATTCTGTCAAATTAAAGAATTTACATTTTTTCTGATTATTTGCAAAGTATTCATAGATATCCTTCTCACATAGTTTGCAAAAACATTCCACATCATGTGGGATGGGTGGCATATAATTACTTTTACGTTTAAAGAACTGTTTAACAGCATCTGTTTGTATGGCAGAATTATCTTTAAAAAACAGCTTTAAAGCTAAATTGCGACAGAAAAGTCTGAGATCTATCAAAGTCTCATTTAAACTGCTGAGTTGGGAGGGTATGAAATTTAAACCTTTGTTAAGAAGTGTGACCGCAGATTCTGACAAAGGGATGTCAGATAGATTACAGACTAAGTCATTCAATTCCTTTGTTTCCTCGTCTGTCCGTATTTTTCTTCTGACCCCTTCCTCTTGCGGGGCCCCCTGCTGTTGGAGCGGCCTCTCCATGCCGTCTGTTGTTTGACGGGAAACGGTAAAAAATGGGTAGACGTGCTGGCAGTGTCTTTGGGTCTGGCTCCAGAAACCATATGAACTTTATCAGCTTGTTGGTTAGGGAGAGGAGTAGTACTAACAGAATTTCCTCCCAAAGGACTGCTGTTCTGAGCTGATATAAGTGGAGTGTCATTGGATTGGGAATTTTCATTAGAACTGAAAGGTGCAATATTAACCTCTGCTGTTGAAGAATGAACAGTAGTAGTCTGTGAGGATATCACACTATCTGTCACAGCTGAAGAACGGGTAGTTCTAGGCCAGACAAATATCTGACCATTAGCAAAATCATTGGAGTCTCTGATTAGTTTCCTCTGTTTCACTTGCCTGAGTCTTTCACTAAACAAGTGCACCTATGATCGGATATTGTCTAGTCTCTGCTGAAAGTAGGCTGTGTTGTAAGAATCATTAAAATGACGCTGTTGTAAGTCTACCTTATTTCTAAGCTCCGTCTCCAACGGAGCAAAATAATCCAGTAACAGTTTGATATAATTAAAACCTAGACCTATATTTAGGTCTTGCCATTTTCGTAATAATATTGGGTGGCTGTCCCCATATGTCGGCATGCAAAACACTCACATGCCGCGAGGTATGACTTTAAAATGGAGGCATGCCTCAAGGTGTAAGCGCTGCCAGGCATACCTCTGTAGTTTAAACAGATCATCTTGAAAAGTTCTACAGAGAACATTAAACTCAGTTAGTACCTCACCGTTGTTGATGGCATTGGCCGGAGCGGACTGATTAGATATCTCCAGAGTCAATAAAGGGTTGGTATTCCGATGTAGAAGAGATTCCCATGCCGGTAGCACGACCTCCCTCGTCTCTGGTCTGAAGTCCAACTCGATATCGGTCGAATCCATGTGTAGAACCAGGAACAGCACACCAAGGCAAAAAAATAATGAAATATCAAAACTGTTACTGGTACTCAGAGACGCCTTCCGACAAAATAATCCAAGTATTCACAATCAGGAACCAGAAGGAGTCACCACGAAAAAAGAGCCTCCGTTTGAGATAATGTTATAAAATATTTAATAAGATAAAAAACAGTGAATAAGCGCTTTCGCATAGCAAAGCTATGCTTCTTCAGATAATCAAATTTCAAATACAGTTGACGCTTATTTATATACAATAAAGACATTTTGGCGGGATCATTAAAGCAATCAAACAATTAATCTGGTATCCAGGGTTACAAATCAAGTACTTGCAGGAATTCAAATACCAAAGCTCCTGAAGCGCAGAATGTTTTTGCTTTTAAAAAAAAGTTAAACCATCTACAAGCATGTATTAGAAAAAGCAGTTTGTCTGACAGTCGTAATGCATACGATGTGTAGCAAATAATGCATAAACACATGCTGATCTAACCATTCTTAACAACATTATTAAAAAGCAGTCAAACTTCCTTCTCATCCCTTACATAAAATGTTGCAGAACCTGCATGTCTGGTTTGCATATCTGACAACATCCAGCAGGAGTCTGCTCCTAGCGGCAAGACAAACAGCAAACCATTCGCAATGGTATTGCTTGAATGATGCTTAAACCATACAGGAAGCATAAAGTACGATGATAAAACATCTTGCTAAATCAATTGTACATAATAGGGCAATATTGGAACCATCGTGGAAGACAATTATCTAAACTAAAATAAATGACCAAACTACAAATACATAAGCTACTCAGTCTGTTATAAAGTAAACATGTACGTAAACATAAGCTTGAAAGCACCGTTCCTAACATCTAACAATTTTTCTTCAAACACTCTGCCAAACAGATGTAGGCATAAATATAAAAATATATAATAACAATAATTAAAAAGTTCCCATACCTAACGCCATATATATTAATCTAAACAGGTGGGAAGGGGGAAAAATAAGACAAAAAAGTCTCTCTGGGAGACGTCGCAACAGATCTTGGTATACTTGCAGAAAAGGAGATGTTCTTATCCACAATAACGTCTCCGTTATGGGGACTAATGGCTGCTCTCTTAGTATATCATGTTCTTTGTCTATTATTACACAACATATAGTTAGAGCCTCTCTTTAAAGAGGCATCCATCCTATAGGCATAAGGCCCAATAGAGTATCCTAAGAGAGGCATATCAACTATTGCAAATCATTGCTCAAAATGAAAAAATGTCAAGAAGCAGGAAAACCAAAGAAACAATAAAAACAGTGCATATATAAATAAACAAACACATATGAAAATGCACATAAATGAAGGTAAAGTCTGCTACCACTGAAACAGATTCTCTTGAAAAATACAAAACCTAACACTACAAGCTGCATCAGTGTAGGTGTAATAGCAATAAAAATATTAAGCATAGTGGTATCTACCATATAGGGTCATTCACAGACATTTTCTAAAAATGGGATAGACTCAGTTAACCCATTATAAAGGTCTACTATTCAAGATAGGTTTTATGGACAAGAACTGATTTATCCCGGGGTCACTTTGTGCTTTCAGTAAGAGTATCCATTTTAACTCCAAACATGCTAAGTTGTTAACAACATCTCCTCCTCTAACATTATCCCTCAACACTTGTAGTACCTTAAATGTGAAATAATGAGAATCATGTTCAATGATATGTTTTGCAAGTGCATTTTGGTCGTTTCTCTTCCTGATGTCATAGAGATGATTGTATAGTCTGTCCCTAAGTCTCCTTTTTGTAAGTCCCACGTAGAACGCAGGACAGCATTCACATGTGGCCAGATATACCAAATTTGTGCTGTTACAATTATAGAAGTGGTTTGGATGGAACACATATAGACCATGGGGGTGTTCAAAGGTTTGTTCCGTGGAAATATGGGGACACATATGACATTTCCCACAGGGAAATGTTCCTCTTTTGTTTGGTGTCATATCATTACTAACGAGATTGTACTTATCTATACATAGTAACTGTTTGAGGTTACTACAGTTCCTGTAACTGAAGGTCGGATGATTACCAACTACCCGTGTAGTATCTGGATCCATATTTAAAATATTCCAATTTTTCTTGATCAAATTCTGAATATTAGAAACATCACTCGTATATTTTAACAAAAAAGACATGGTACCTGAATTGTCATGTTTTCTAATATTATTATGTGAGAATCGATGTACATTTTGTTTAGGAATATGTGTATTAGAGGATATACCTAATACCTTCTGTTTACAGTCTCTTAACAAGTTATTATTGTAACCTCTGTCACTTAAAAGTCGTTCTAAAAGGGCTACCTCTCTCAAACGGTCAGTTTCATTAGTACATATCCTGGATATTCTACTCAGCTGACTTTTGACAATACCTGAGAAGGTATGCCTAGGATGCATGCTTTCAAATCTAAGGAGAGAATTCTTCCAGGTAGGTTTCCTATAGAGTGATGTGCTGATGTCACTGCCTGTATTAAGCTTGAGAGTTAGGTCTAAGAAATTGGCCTCTGAGCTCGAAGTTTCTACAGTAAACTTAAGAAAGGATTAGTAAAATATGATAGAATGGGAAGAGGCAAAGAATTAATTTGGACTGCTAGCTTGAGATTGCCTTCCCTATCAAGGATTGATATGAAAATATAGTCAAAGAGAAAGAAATCTGAGGATCCTAAGTGAAAGACCAGCACTGCTAGAAGTTTTAGTAGAATCTAAAACAGGAGCTGCTACTAAAAAATTGATAAGTTTTAGGGGATATAAAATATTGAATGATAACTACAGGAATCTATCACAGGATGTTAGAAAGGATTGGGGAGAAAGATCCAATAAGCAATTGAGAAAGAAACAATAGGAGGATATATGCATGGCTCCAAAATATGAAACAAGGTCTAAAAGGTTTTGAATCTTTGCCTGAAAGTGTTTGCATAGATATTTCTATACCCTAAGCAGACTCCAAAGAATTTTTCCTCAGGTGAATTGTAAATGTTGGAGGTATGATACGATGAAATCAGGAACATATTTTTGGGAATGTGATGAGTTGGCAGACTTGAAAAATTCCCTGCACACTGCTGTTTCAAAAATACTGGGTGAACAAATTGGTGTTACTAAGGAGATTATGTTTTGAGCTGTGATACAGAATTGGAATCGCCTAGCCATAGTAAGATTTTGTTGAATTTAATTCTGGTGGCTGCCAAAAAAGAAATTGCTAAAGAATGGAAACCAAAGTCAAAACCAGCTCTACTAGAAATAGTAAATATAATAGCATAGATAAAAGAACTGGAAGTGGGATGTTTAGAAAAGGGCAATAGCAAATTATCTAGAAAAAAATGGGAATTGGGGATGCAGAATAATGTTTCGGAGAAAGAATGAGATTTAAGAGAAGGCAGGAATTGAATGAACTTTGGAATGATTGATTGTTAATGTCCATATAGATTACAAGTGCTGTATAATGTTTGCAGCTGAAAACATGGTTTGTTTTCATTTTTGCAAATGCATGATTGAATATTTCATTAGTGATAATTCAATAAAAACATTTCTTGTTTAAAAAAAAAAGTTATACCCCAACACTAGTAAGCCAGGAGAATTAAATGCATTTATTTATTGATAAAGGGTTGCCAAAGCAATATAAATATAAATACAAATAAACACTTGACTCCTGTAGTGGATGTATAGTCTGTGAACTGAATGGACCATGGATGTTTAGTAAGAAGGATATGAGATCAGTTTGACACAAATTGAGCTGCACCCTGATTCCAGAAATACTGGTACTATAGCAGAAGTGTGATACAAATAATTGTGAGCCCTATGGTTTTTGAAAACTGAAATGTTTGAAATACACTGACTGTAACTCTGCTAACATATTTGTCTGCTGTAAATACTATGATTTGATGCTATATCCACCATGTCCTCATTACTTTCTAAGCCACCATATCTTTGTTAGTTTCTCTGCCCTCCATATTCCATTATTTCATGTAGTTTTACAGAGATTGCTGTACTTTAGAGTAGTATGACTACCCTGAGATATAGCAGCTTTTTCAATATAAATTCGGCATCTTTGGCTTAGTCTCATTCCAAGGATCACAGTTATGACTCTTGGAATTTCAACATGGAATTTGAATATTACTACCCTTTAAACACACACACGGGACTCATGAGGTGCATAAAACTGATTTTTATTGTGAGCTCTCTATGAAATATATAATCGTATGTGGGAAAATATAAAATAAGATTGATGGCTGTTCAAGGAGGCATGTAATTAACCAGACTTGGTGAAAATTGACTGCCACTATCAGAAAAAATGTGAATTTGTTAAATGTTTGGCAAAATGTTAAATTTCCATACTGTTTGTGGGAATGTCACCTGATCAAGACCAAAAGAAAAGCATGCCATTTCACAAATACTGAACTTCCCTATACCTCAAGGTTTTGAAAGATTTTAGTACCAGCACAGCACCACTGAGATAGATTTTGAAAAACTATTAACATTTGAATGGTATGAAAATTGTCCAGTGGGGGCTGATGATATCAAAACAAAGTGGGGGGGAGAACTGAATGGGTACGGGGTCATTAGAATGGAGTGGGGCTCTATTACAGTATGTCAGTGATCATTACCTGCAATTACACAACAGATGCAATCATTCACTTTTGTCCACAGACTACTTCAGTATGTACCCAATCATTACTGCCACTTTACTTACTATAAACACATTAGATGCCTGACCTAATCAACAAGTCCAACCTTAGGTCAAGTGCAGCCCTAGGCAAATGACTTCATGGGCTCCTCTGATGCACATTAGCCCACTGCACTTCCCCAGTGCCTCTCCCTATCCTGGTGTCATGCCATAAAGACAGATTACTCCTTTCTCACTTTTTGACACTCCGCCTTGCTTTTCAGCACCCCCCCCCCAATACGTTTAACAAATCCTACTGGCCAAGATGCTAATAAATCTGGAGACTGTAACTGAATTAAGCCAGGTGTCTAGGGGACACTAGGTCTCCAGAGATCATAGAGTTCTAGATGAGCTGATGTTCATCTTAGAGCTTTTTTACAACCTTTTGATTTAATGATGGCCTGAACAAAAATTCATAAGGAAGGCCCAGCAGCATGGTAAAAGGAGATGATAAAGTTCTAACTACAGCCCACGCATACCCACAATTAACTGTATTCATCTGTGTGTGTGTAGTGGGCTGGGGGGCATTCACTTAAGCATTTACTGCAGGGAGGCATGCTGCACAGAGGAGACAAGCCCTCAGACATACCAAGGTGAACACAAAGTGAGAAGACAGTAGGTCATGCAGTAAAAAAATAAATAAGTCCTTCCAGCATGATGAGGATATTGTATGTCCTGATCTCCTTATCTGCCCTGACCTTTACTGAAGTAAGTCCTATGAGGGCAGGAGGGGTTCAGTAGTCCGGGAGAATGGGAAAAGGCACCACAGCTCTGCTAATGATCATTTGCAACCAGAGTGAAGTATTTTTTCACCTCGGCCGTAATAGTAAAATTACATTTTATAAATAAAAAAGATAATTAAAAAAAATGTAAGTCCTTTGTTTTCTTTATTTTTATTTGGGGGCTGAAGACCAGCAGTCAGTATCACAAGCCACCACCGATCACAAGTAAATGATATGGTACAGAGGATTTTGGACAACCCAGAGAAAGATGGAATTGCTGTAAATATGAAAAAGCTATGTAATCAGTTAATGTACATGCTGAGAAAACACAGAGGTTCTTCATATTCAACTTACATGGTCATCACCTACCAGCCTGATGAGGATTTATGTATTTCAAGAACATTCCATTTCAGTATGAGGAAGAAAGTCTTGTCTATCATGTATGTATGGAAAATTAAATTAGAACAGAAATCCAAACTGAAAGGATGTTCTACACAGGCAGACTAGGAATCACACCATTCAAAAAGGATCAAACTGCTGTACAAAAACATGGAAGGGGAAGCACCCATTAACATTTGTACAGCCCTTAGCCAAATTTTCAGTAAAATGTCAAAAATGTTTTAATAGCTGTAACTAATAAATGCCGCACCCAATGTCTCCACTAAGTGTACACGATCAGTATTCAAGAATTCTGTCTCCTATGACATTTTTTGTAATTTTTGATCACTTAGAAAGATTACATTACACTTTGTGATAACCTTTATGAATTCTCCTCAATACTTAAGGCTGAAAGAAAATTAGGAAAACTAAAATTCGGAAGAAGGTGTGAATTATGCTTGTGTTATCTGTTTAATCAGAATGCTCTGTACTTGGTGTAGGTATTAATGAATCCCATGGAACATTTATTTTTTCAAACCCTGTTTTGATGATTTGTAATGAACATAGCCACACGAGCTATACAGTGTGTTAAAATATTACTGCTGAATGGGTTACTATAAGTATTTTCAGAATGAAGTTACTCATTAATTTCCCATTGGCATGGAGAGAAGGCCAACTTTTTTGTTGTTAAAGTTGTATGGCTAATCAAAATCATGCCAAACTGCTTGTGAAAAGCATGCTGGTATCACAGCAGTCATAATAGAAAACAGAGGGTGGCCTAATGGTTAAGGTGTTTGCCTTACAAACACAAGGTGCAGGGTTTGAGTCTCACAGGGGATAATTGGCTAGGCTTGAAATGGCTTGCAAGGGCAGTTAGCCTAGTACTACTCTATGAACCTAAGTGAACCTAAGACCCTACCCATAAAATTGTTCTAAGCAAGCAAACACTCAGTAATGCTACTCTAAGTTCCTGAGGAGACGATTTCAGAGATTAATTTTATGAATTCAGAGTGCTTGGTAATAAGAAACGTAAGTAAAGTGCTACTGAGATAAATATTGATTGTCATATGAAGCACTACTACAAAAACTGCCATGCTGTATATAACTGTATAAAAACCAAAAGTAGTACATGCTTTAATATAATAATGCTGGTGTCCATGGACATCAGCTATATAACATTCTAGTTCATGAAACGGTACAATAACTGTATATGAACTTTCAAAAGTTTTGCAACCATGTAAACATAACACTTTATAACTTAAATTTACTTGCAGTATTTATTGCCCTGAGCCTGGATTGTGGCTGAAAAGGGTCACTGGACCACTCTATCTACCCATATAGCACATAGTAAATAAAAATAAAGAAACTTAACAAGTCAGTAACACCAATCTCAACTGCTTATTAAGACTGCTTAAAAAACTCATAATGAAACATATTTTTGGTAATGTGGCTGTGTTAATGTTTTGGTTCATTCTGTGACTAGGTTAACATGTATATGCAGAGAAAGTGTAGCGTATGTGTATGAATGGTCATCCTGGCAGGGCGCGGTACTGTATTGTTGTAAATAATAACTAAACACTGCATATATTTCTTTTTACCTATGATGCCATGTATTTATTTTATACTATCAATATAATGTCAAAGTTATACCACCTTTTTGTAGTCTCTAGACCTCAAGGATACATAACTTCACATCCCCCATCCACACTCTATTCAGGAAATGTTTGTTTCTCTGTTTCTTCCTTGGATTTTCACTTCTCTGCTTTGCTCTTTGGCCTCTCTTCTGCCCCAATGGTATTCACTAAATGCCTCACTCCTGTCATTGCTTACATTCCTCCAGAGCAAAATATAGTGGCAGAGTATTTGAGCAGGTCTAGCATACATGCTCACAAATGAATGCTTCACAGAGATGTGTTTCTTGACATTGCCCATTGGTGGGGATTCTTCAGGTAGATCTTCCTGCCTCTTCTCTAAATAGACAACTTCCTCTCTTCTGTTCCAGATTCCCAAGTCTTCTTGTGTGGAAGGTAGATGTCCTGTCTTTTCCTTGGAAGGTAATGTCTTTGTATACCATCCTTCCTTCCCCTTTCTCTGCTTTTAAGGGTCCTGCACAAGATCAGGCAAGACTCCCCCAAAATCTTGCTGAAAATTCCCTTTTGGCCCAGACAGCATTGGTTCCACCGTCTTTTTACTTGGCTAGAGGCAATCACCACAAGTTACCTCACTTAGTGGTCCTTCTCACACAAAACAACGGGTGTCGGATCCATCCTAACTTGTCCACTCTTCAACTGACACTGTGGATGATAGAGCTTTGATACTTTTTAGACACCTCTTTTTGGGTCATGCAGCAGACCAGGAAACCCACTACCAGGAAATCATATTTGTCCAAATGGAAGAGATTTACTGTTTGGAGTCTTTCTTGATACAAGAATCCCTTTTCAGTGCAGATTCCTATGGTTCTCTCTCATTTGTGTCATCTGCTCCATGTAGGGTTGGCATATTCTTCAGTTAGAGCTCATCTATCAGCAATTTCTGCTAGTCTGCCCTCAACACATCTCCTAGCCTCTAGGTTTGAGGTCAAACAATTTCTTATAGGTTTTCTTCATACCAGGGCTCCCAGGAAGCCTATTTAATCTTCCTTGAGACCTCAGTTTTGTTCTTGAAAAATTGACTCCAGTTCCTTTTGATTCTGCTGCCTCTGCTTCACTGCAGCATTGTACTTGGAAAGCTGTTTTTCTTTTGGTCCTTACTTTAGCTACAAGAGTAACTGAGTTGCAGGCTCTCGTGGTTGGTTCCTCTGTTTTAGTTTTTTCACAGGGGCAGGCTGTCTCTTTGTACTAATCCTTCTTTTACGCTCAAGGAGGTCAGTGAGTTATCTCTTAATCAGTCTGTTAAATAATTTGCCTTCCTTTTTTTCTTTCCCCACAGTCTTCCAGTGAGAAGGTTCTTCACACCTTGGATTTGCATAGACAGCTCAGATATTATTTGAGTAAGTCTAAAGCTATTCTCAAATTTGAGAAACTTAGTTTACTTTCATCCCTGGTCTTTGAATTTGGCATTTTCTAAACAAACCATCTATTTCTGGATTTCTAAGGCAATTTTCCCACTTAATAACACCTTCTAAGGCTGTTTTTTCACTAATCCCTGATAAACAAAACAAGTAAATGAGATGCACAGATATTATTTGGATAAAACTAAAGCTATTAAAAATATGAGCAGTGTTTTGTTTCCTTTCATCCTTGGTCTTAGGGTTTGGAAGTTTCTAAACACACCATCTCTTCCTGGATTTCTAAGACTGTTTCCTTTTGTTGCTCTCTTCATGTTAAATATCTTTCCTCTAATGTAAAGGCTTAGTCTGTCAAAGCTGTTACCTCTTCTGGTGCCTTTTTCAAAGGACTGGATGTCATTTCCATCCTTGAGGTTGCTACTTGGACATCTGTCCATATCTTCACTAAACATTACAAGATGGATGCTATTTTCAGAGCAAGAACTGACTTTGCCAGGGCTATTCTGCCATATAGAGGGCTCTTCATTGCCTACCTCCCCCCAGGTTTCTTCTTGAGCTTTTGTAAATTCTCTTACATAAGGAATACTGCAAAAATGATATGGAAGGACATTACACAGTTGTATAAAATCTTACCATAACAATAGATGTATTTCTCTTCTTTGTTTTGCCCTGTCCTTCTTGCCCTCTTGGTCAGTATTCTTTTCCTTTCCCTGCATCTGGATGCACATGTTCCCCCTCGCTCCGGTTACTTTAATCTCAAAGGCAAATGACCCCCCCCCTTCCTGGTAATCAACAAGGTCAATGACTTTAAAGAGGAAAGAGTGGTCTGGGTTATTAATTATATGCTTAGCCAGAGCATTATCAGATTTCTTATTTCTGATGGCATATGTATGTTCATATAGGCATTCTCTTAGTCTTCTAACCATCTTCCCTTTGTAGTAACTAGGACAGAGTCTACATTTTGCCAAATATATGATGCTCTTGGAATTACAGTTATATCTCCCGCTACAAATATGCTTCTTTCCTCTAATTTGGAAACTGTTCCCTGTTTCAGTATACCGACAGTAGGAGCAAGCTTTGCATTTATACAGGCCTTTCACCTTGGATTGGTCCTGGTTTTTGAATTCTAAAAGATTCTTTAAATGTACACCTCTTCTAAAAACAACCCTAGGGCTAGGGGCTAATTTGGAGCCTATAGTTTCATCGGTGGTAACCAAATTCCAATTTTTAACCAGGATCTGTCTCAATGTCATGGCTTCCTTACTGAATGGTGTTATAAAAGTGAGTGAAAGATCAGTATTATGATTGCATGCGACTAAGGTGGTAGTCAATTAACAACCTAAATTTTGACTATTCAGTACGGCACTAAAGTGACCAGATTCCCTCTTGAATTTCACTTCAGATAGTAATTCATCCAATAAGGAATTAGGATAACCACATATCAAGAATAATCCCTCAGAAATTCTCATTCAGTTCAAAAATCAAAATTGTCCAAAACCATTTTAGCAGCCCTAACAAGTCGCCCTTTTACTACTGATTTTTTCTGATGGGTAGGATGGGAGCTAGAGTAGTGTAAGAAGAAATTGGAATAAGTTTCTTTCCTAAAGTTTTGGCTGTGTAACTCTGTCTTATTCTATCCTTACATAAAAGGACATCCAAATATGGTATGCTATCCTGATGAAAATCACTGGTAAAACTCAAAAAGTTGTTGGTGGTGTTTAAATAATGTACCAACTCCTGGAAAAGTTCACAACCCCCTTTAAAAATGATGACAATATCATCCAAATAGTGTGTATAAATGTAAATGGACTCTAAAAAGGGGATGTTCTTAAACACAAATTCATTTTCCCAATAAGCCATGACTAAATTAGCGAAGCTTGCCCCACATGGGGAACCCATAGCTACCCCTTTTGTTTGCAAGTAATATCTAAGTGTCTATCAAAATACTAACATTCCTCAAAACAACAACCCTCCTTCAGATTTTCAGAATGGACAGGGTCAGCGATAGCAGAAGTACCCCAGTAATGGCAACAAGAAGAAGAACTGGCAGAATCAAAGGCAACTCAAGAGATAACAACTGACAACCTTTCAAATATAGGTGAGAGTTCTAAAAAGTTGACGGTAGTCCATAGCACGACTGGGGACCTTAAAGCTTTTAATTATTCCTCTTTTACAGTTGAAACAGTGCTAGTTCAAACTTTAGCCAAAGTCTTAACATTTGTACCATCTAGGGGTTGTGATTTAGCAAAGACACTTATTGATTTAAAACTATTTGTTTGACGACTGAATCTGAATTTATTCACAGAAAATGTTAATTCTATGAATAATGATGGATAGACGATATTTAGAGTACTGAGTGTTTTTAATCCAATTGTGAATACCATTTTAACAGTTTTCCAACGTAAGTTTGACATCAGAAATTTATCTACAACCAAATTAGGTTCTAATAACCATTTGAACAACTTCAGTAAAAGTGAATGGGAAATGGTAGTAATATTAAGAAATAGTAGGTCGAGAATTACCAAACCAGACATAGGAGGGGGCTTAGTAATCATGGATAATTTGTATTATAAAGCATGTATGGAAGAAATGTTAAATTCTGACTATTATGTGTCTGTGTCATTAAATGAACTTAATGTCACTTACAGGAGAATCAGAATATATTTAAATCATTTATTTATTGAAGCAAGAATTTCCATTGAGTTATATTATTATTTTTCCATGCCAGCCCCACAGATACCAGTAATCTTTGGTATCCCAAAGATCTTCAGAACCCCCCCCCCTCCGCCCTATAGTTAATGGCAGAAACTCCATTATATACCTCAGCCAAATATGTGGATTACAATTTAAAGAAATATTTTGCCGATGAACAACAAGTCTGCAAGGATTCCTGGTCTTTTCTTGAGAACATAGACAATTTGGTCTT
Organism: Protopterus annectens; assembly: GCF_019279795.1. Lineage (NCBI taxonomy): Eukaryota > Metazoa > Chordata > Ceratodontiformes > Protopteridae > Protopterus > Protopterus annectens. The sequence goes on from NC_056749.1 coordinate 230,426,329, forward strand.
TAACGAAGAATATAATTTTGCAACAGTAGACATCAAAGACCTTTATACTGTCGTCCCCCATGATCTTGGTATTGATTGGTGAGCCAAATTTTATTAAGGAAGGGGGCTGATAACCAGGAATTGACCCTTATACAAGAATTATTAGATTTAATTTTGTCAAATTATTTTTTATTTGATGGTAGATATTATTTGCAAACAAAAGGGGTAGCTAAGGGCTCCCCATGTGGGGCAAGCTTTGCTAATTTAGTCAGGCTTATTGGAAAAATTAATTTGTGTTTAACAACAACCCCTTTTTGAAGTCCATTTACTTTTATACATGCTATTTGGATGATATTTTCATCATTTTTAAAAGGGGTCGCAAACTTTTCCAGGAGTTGGTACATTATTTCAACACCACCACCAAATTTGTGAGTTTTACCAGTGATTTTCATCAGGATAGCATACCATATTTGTATGCCCTTTTATGTAAGGCTACAATAAGACAGATTTACACAGCCAAATTTTTTAGGAAGGAAATGCATTCCATTTCCTTTTTACACTATTCTAGCTCCCATCCTACCCATCAGAAAAAATCAATAGTAAAAGGGCAACTTGTTAGGGCTGCTAGAATGGTTTCAGACAATTCTGATTTTTTAATTGAATGTGAATTTCTGAAGGGATTACTCTTGAAATGTGGTTATCCTAATTCCCTATTGGATGAATTACTATCTGAGGGGAAATTCAAGAGGGAATCCGTCCACTTTAGAGCCATACTGAATGGCCAGAATTCAGGCTGTGCACTTAATTTGACAACCCCCTTAGTCGCATTCAATCATAATATTGATTTTTCACTCACTTTTATAACACCATTCAGTAAAGATGCCATGACTTTGAGACAGATCCTGGTTAAAAATTGGATTTAGTTTCCACCGATGAAACTATAGGGTCCAAATTAGCCCCTAGCCCTAGGGTTGTTTTTAGAAGAGGCATAAATTTAAAGAATCTTTTAGAATTCAAAAAGCGGGACCAATCCAAGGAGAAAGACTTGTATAAATGTGAAGCTTGCCCCTACTGTTGGTATATTGAAACAGGGAACAGTTTCCAAATTAGAGGAAAGAGGTATATTTGTAGGGGGAGATGCAACTAATTCCAAGAGCATCATATATTTGGCAAAATGTAGACTCTGTCCTAGTTACTACCTAGGCAAGACAGAAGACTAAGAGAACGCCTATACAAACATACATATGCCATCGGAAATAAGAAAACTGATAATGCTCTGGCTAAGCATATAATTAATAACCCAGACCACTCTTTCCTCTTCAACGTTATTGACTATGTTGATTACCAGGAGAGGGGGGGGTCATTTGTCTTTGAGATTAGAGCAGCATGAATTATTATGGCAGCTTTGCTTAGATGCCTTTAGACAACCAAATATGAATGAAGCTTGTTCCATAGCTTGTATATTAAAACTAAAAAGTTTAATGGGGATGAGTGCACAATCTTGATATTTTCTGTCATTCCCATGTTTTTATTATTCCCACATTTTTATATTTTTTTTATTATATGTCCTTTTTCTGTCTTTTTCATAATATTTTTCCTTTATGGAAATGGTTGCATAAGTGATATCTTTAAACTAGAGAGTGTTTTGTCATTTATAAGAAATTTATCCTAAGTAGTGTAGTTTTGCTTCATAAAGGGTAATGAGTCAGATGATCAACATCATGTGACTATTTGGTTATATAAGGATCCAATAGTTATGTTTTGTCTGATGAAGTATTGGCATTTTATTATACGAAAGCATGAACATTACATTTTCAGTGTTTTATTCGTAGTGTGTGTGTGTCTGGTCCTTGCCATATATACAGTTTTTCATAGCATTTATCTCATTTTTATTCCCTTGTAAGATGACAATTGCAAACAGAATGTAATAAAAAATGTTTATTAGGACATACACATACTTGGAAACAAAAATTGAGCCCTTGCATCTGTATATAACATTGACTTCTTCAGAGTTAAAACTTAAAATCTTGCAACAGTTTTAAGTTAACCTCATAACAAGTCCCATGACCCAAAACAACCCAAAAAATTGTTATATTCACTGACCAATTAAACAACACCCCGAGAATCAAGAACCAGTGGAATAATGGTATATTTGTAGACGAATTAAAATACATATTTCAGATCTGAAACCAATGAAAACATACCTAATTCTTTTGTAGAAATCAAACATTTTACATACAAAATTAAAACCTACACTTTATAAAACATCATTCCAAAGACACTGTAGCTGAGAACATGATAATCAAAAAAATAGTGGCATTATAGTTAATCTGTTACGATTCTTCTCGGTGTCCATCTGTTTCTTCCCTCTCTCATTAACCAATTTAAAAATTAATCTTGATACAGGAACCAATAGAACAGCAGTCTTTTTGATAACACATTGAGAAACCGGTACAAGATCTAACACTAATAGGACAGTACCTGTTTCTTACTATAGTCCTACAGTGGACATATGAATGAAAATCTCACTACATAAAAATAATTTCAGAACCCTTTGGAATAAAGACATAGTCATTTAGGCAAAAAAATACATAACAATAAGCTTGATTTGCCACGATACTTCATGCAGCTGAAATGAGTCTTCCCTCGGGCCCCATTAGCCAATTAAAAATCAGATCCTAAAATGGGGACCAATAGTGTAGTAGTCCTTTGATTTGACAAATTGAATCGCAGTACAAAATCTAACACCAATAGAAACAATATCTGCATCTTAATATTGGAATCAAACAGTTGACATAAGAAGTAAAACCTACACTATTTCTTCTTATTTCTGCTTTTCCAGGTTAGGGGTCACCACAGCAGATCACCTGTCCGCTCAAAATTGGCAGTAGAGTTTTACAGTGTCGAGTTGCCAGCCCGGTGCTCAACCTTCCACAGAAGGCACACACACACACACTCACACCTAGAGCCAATTTAGAGTGTCCAATCCACCTACAGCATGTCTTTGGGATGTGGGAGGAAACCAGAGCACCCGGAGGAAACTCACATGACCACAGGGAGGACATGCAGACTCTGCACAGAAGGCACCCAAGCTAAATGATGCAGCAATGCTAACCACTGCACCACCGTGGCCACCCAAGTAACAACCTATACTACATAAGAAATAAGTTTCAGAACATTTTTAATGGAAACATGGTCATTTAAACCAAGGAAAATCATGGCATTAAGTCTGATCTGCCACATTACTTCATTCTTCTTAATTAAGTCTTCCCATGTTCCACCCCTTGGATTTTTTGTTACTCTGTCAAGCCCAAAGAAAGCAAATACGTGATCGGAGTTTTTCAATGTGTGTTTTAGATAGTGAATTTTTTATATTTTTATTCTTTATATCTCATGTATTTTCATATATCTTTAAGTTTCCTTTTAGTTTTTCCCACATAGGTCCAGCTACATTTTTACATGCATAACCCCAGTTGAATTACAAGTACAATGAGGCCTTGAATTTGTTCAGCATAATGACCTCTTTCTCGAGGATAAATTTGCACATTGAACAAAAAACATATTTGAAGGTACCATGCGTTTTATTACTAATCACATGGTCAATACCCTCTGTTGTTTCCAAATAGTTTTTCAATGACTTTCCTTTTCTAAAAACAGTGCTTGGTCTGTCCCCTAACTGTTGACCCAGGCTATCAAAACACGAAAAGATCTGACTGTATGCCATCATGATCATTGGTAAAGTTTAAAATAAAGGAATGATTATGTTCCCCTCAGTTGGGTTTTTTGTTGCCAAAAAGGTCATTTGTGTTACCATAAGTGGAACATATCAGGAGTATAATAACCCCTTCCCTTCTCTAAACTGCAACTTTCCTTTGCATATCATGAACCAACCTTCTGGGATAACCTTGTGAAAATAGCACATTGGCCATTTTCAAGCCTTTTGTCTCAAAATCAGAATCCTCTGAGACCATTCTGGCTAACCTTATATACTAGCCCTTGACTATTCCCTTTTTTTGATGCACTGGGTGACATCTAGTATAATGTAATAGACTGTTAGTGTACGTGGGTTTCCTGAAAAAATTGCTGACTTGTCTTTTATTAGAGGAATGCTTATAAACTAACACATCTAGGTAGTTAATTTTTTCAGTACTGATGGAACAGGCAAACCTTAAGAAAGGGGTAGTAGAATTCAAATAATGAATTCTTCAATTTCTTCTTCTGGGTTGGTCCAAATTACAAAAATATTATTCAAAAATCAGACGTACTTTTCAAGGAGCAACTTGATGTGCATTAAAAACATTTCTTCTCCCATTGGAGAAAAATGTTTGCAAAAAAGGGGGCACATGAAGCCCCTATGGCTGCCCCTTCCTTTGGTGGAATTATTGGCCATCATGGTAAACAAAGTTGTTTATTAGAACAGTCTCCATTAGGGTGTCGAGTATTGATCTCATTGTTCTCAAGATTGGTCGATTCAACCACAAAGCCACAAAACCAATCTAAGACAATAGATTAGGGGATTACATTGAACAAGTTTACTATGTCTATGGTTAAAAGAAAAAACAGTCCTCAGAAAACCCAACGTGTTTCAATTTTAATAAAAAGTTTCATGAGTCATGACAAAAATGCGCAAAAGGATCTAGGCATTTTTTTAAAACCTAAATCAAGGTACTTCACCAATGGATATATTTTTGATTTATTGGTATTCACAATTGGTGTTACAGGTGGATCAAGTCAGCTTTTGTGAATCATCAGGATTCCAAAGATTTTAGGCACCACAGGATATTTTACCCATAAAAACAAAAACAAGTCTTGAGTATTCTGGCCTTGACAGCCCATATCTTGTAATAAAAAATCTATTTTTTGATAAGTGGAGTTTACAAAATTTGTAAGGGCTTCTTCATAAAAGTCATCATCAAATAGGTGTGCATTAATTTTATTTAAATCTGTTTTAGACATTACAACCCCCCTCCTTTTTCAGGTTTCAGAACCCATTCACTGTTGTCATTGCAAAGCTGTTTTAAAAGCTGATGTTCAGCTTCTGATAGATTGTGTGCCCCCCCTTAACCCTTTTAGTTGTGCTAAAGTTCTGAAATCAAGCTTGCAAAGTTTTTCAAATAAGATTAAGGAAAGTGGAAGGGGGATTATAAACACTCTTCCTATGCAACACACAGGTTTCATGTTCACCACTACTAGTGTCAAATACCAAATTAAATTTTAATTTTCTAAGCTACAATTTCAAATCAGTTGTGATATTCTCAGTCCTTGTATTGGTGGAAGGTACTAAAGTCAGACCTTTACTGAGTAAGTCAGCAGTATCCCTTCCATACAACCTAGGAATAAAGTTGGAAATGGTAAAGTCACCTGAACAGGAAGTGTACAGTCATCAAAGGTAGTTGAGGAAGTATTAGCTGAAAACACAGACCAACTTATTTCTTCCTGTAATTGTGTCTCCCCCCCTGGTTGTTTTGCCCGTGTCATTTATTCGGTTCTATCCAGCATGGGTTGTATACCTCCCACTGCTGGTTTCCTTAATTTTTCAGCCTCTCCAATCTCCTCAATGGAGCTTGTTCTAAAGGTGGATGTGCCTTTTCTGGAAAAACCACTGGTTCTAAAGGGTTTTTATATTCATAGGAACAAACCAAAACCACGCAAGGTAGACAGAGTGCACGGATTATACCAAATCAGTTCAAATTGTAAAAAATAATCCAGCACAAGGCGATGTAAAATTAAAAGGCTTTATTGTGGCAAGTCCATGTAGAATAACAAGCAAACCGGTTTCGGCTGAAAATTCAAGCCTTCTTCAGTGCAACAAAATATTCCATTAGAGCACATCCTAGTGTCTGCTTTTATATCAATGTATTTAAAGAGATGCACCTGAAAAAATAGACTATTGTTGAACAGAACCACCAGGTCTAACTTAATTCATTAAGGCCAGGTCTAAATAAAGCCCCTAGCCTGATAATCCAAGAGGATTCCTTTTTATTTGATATATCATGCCAGCCTGCTTTGGTGGTTCTGTGCATTTGAATTTTGTCTATTATGGTAAAATGAAATCTGGCAGTAGTGTGTGTGATGGTATTCTTGTAAAGGGCGTTGGTAATTCTTTTATTCCTAATCTCACTTAAATGTTCACTTATGCGGTGTCTAAAGGGTCTTGACATCTGTCCAACATAAAAAAGATGAACAGGTGCACATAGCTAGATAAATTATCCAGTCGCTACTGCAATTACCAAAAATTCTAATCTGATACACTTTGGAAGTATTGCAGCTAGTAAATTCCTTTGTTTTGAAGATATGTGTACATGCGCTACAATGACCACATGGGACACAACCAACTAGTGTATCACCAAAGAGTGTTTTCTGCATAGATATAGGTGGATTGTGATGCTTGTAATGAGTGAAATATGAATTAATGGTTCTACTTCTCCGGTAAGAAAATAAACACCTGTCTTGAAGAATCCCATTCAAGTGTTCATGTGCAAGTAGAATGTCCCAATGATTGTTAGTAATGTCTCTGAATTTTGGGGTGTTACTACCAAATGTTGTCACTAGTCTAACCGGTTGTGTTTCTTGTTTTTTCTGTTGACTAGTAATGTTTTGGTATTCCAAAAGTTGGGATCTCTCAGTTTGTTTTACCTGGGTTACAACTCGAGAAATGTGATTTTTACTATAGCCTCTGGTTATCAGCCTGTTTGTTAAATCTTGTTGACATTCTTGGTGGGTTTGTTCAGAAGAGCATATGCATTTGATATGTAAATATTGGGACTTTATATATTCATCCCAGTTGTCTGAAACAAGGTCCCCCGTGACAACTGGTTTTGGTTATGCTCGACCTTCTTGATATTCCATTTTATCTCTGCCCAGTTTCTTTTCCTTCCATTTTTTGACCTCATAAATAACTTTATGTTTAAAAAAATGTTCTGATATTGCCCGAAATGATGCACAAAAAGCAAATCACTGGTGATAGCTTGGTCCTGTCTGTTAGCTTCACTGATCAACCTATCTATGGTTCATTTGTTGTGTTTTATCAATAGTTCTAAAAGGTTCACAGGCATGACAGTCAAAAAGTTCCAACAGATCCGTGAGGAGTGTGGAATTAGGAAGTAACCCAGTTGGAAGCTTCCAACTACATAGGCCTTTGGGAACTCTTTTGACTTTTAAACACTTGGCAAAATATGTTTTCCTTCTGAAGTTTACTGCACTTAAGAAGGGTCTTTTCTTATTTTTCAGTTGATTGTTTTACGGTGCCTACTTCATTATGTCCATTATTGTGGAGACCAACTTCTTTATTAAGCCAGGACTTCATACTATTCACTCCACTGTTCCCAACAACGTCCTATACAGGGTTCCCAGAAGCCTCATCTGCATGGTCAAGTCGACCAGGTGGAATAAAACAGGATGGTGTATTATTGAATTCCAAAACATCCCTTGTAAAAATCATTGAGTTGGCCACTGGTTGAGAAAGTTGCTGCCCAAGTGAATTAAAAGGCTGGGACTTGTTACAATATCCTCAGCATTAACCACAAATCATGCCCCGCTACTTCCATCTATCTACTGTCACCATACTGAATGACTGTGTTGGCATGCCAGAGTGATTCCCAAATATTTTGGTTGTTCAACTAACAGGCTAATTATATGTCTCTAGGTCATTATGGTGCGATAGGACTAGCGTAACCTGAATGCATTCAAATCATACCGGGGTAATTTGCTGTAGCCAGGATGGCCACTTGCAGATGCTAAGGAAGGGATCTATGTCAGTTTATTGAAAAAACAAATTGTTGAAACCATATGGTCAATGATGCCGTTAATTGAAAAACTGACATAAATCCACACACCTGCCAAAAACACAAACACTGTTTTTGCAGGGGGGGCAAGCTGCCCTGCACCACACACACACACACACACACACCTTGCTAATTATTTATACCAACATTGAGATTGTATTACACTGGAGAAAAGGGCAAACTCCCCAATCTTTGTTATACTACAGTCTCAGTCAGAACTATGCAATGAACTAAATTTTCAACCATATGGTCTCAACCATGTGGGTTTCAACAATTTGGTCCTTCAGCCAACTGACATAGACACCTCATGAAGTACCTGGTGATATATCAACCTACCACTAACTTCACTGATCACCAAAATAAAATGCACTGGCGATATATGTAAACAGGGCCTCTGAGTGGATGTAAATACATCATATAGCTGACCACTATATTATTACCTTCATTTGGCCCCAGCCTCCCAGGCCTCCTTCCATTTAAGCAACAGAAGAGGATAAATGCAACATGCCAAAGTGCTGATTCTCTTTGCACACTGTCATGTAATATTTAATAGAATACATTTTCATTACTCCCCTCATAAATCACTGCTATACCACAGTGATGGCACAGTGGCAGTTATGAATTGCACTGTTAGTGAGACATCAGTATTAGCACAAGCTCATAAAAGGAACTTTTAATAATTTGTACAATACAATCTTCTTTATGATGAACATGCATTATGTTTTCACTGCCGTAGGCCATGTTTTACTATTGCAAGAAAAAAGTTAATCTATTGCATAAAACTATCATGACAAATGTATTAGCTGATAAAATGTGTACAAGGAATCTGAAGCAGTTCAGTTCAGGCCAAGTATAATAAAGAACATTTTACATATGCAGTGTGAATTTCTGAAACAAAAAAAAAAAAAAACAAAACAAAAAAAAGTGAAACAATGGAAATGGGACAGAAGACAGAATTGCATTCACAAGAATATGAAACATGCCCAACAGAACTTTCATTAAATTGGATGAGAAGTTAAATTCGGATACACTGCAGTTTCTTTGCAGATATTTTGAAGAGGACAATTGATGAAGCGTCTTTCTTCAAACAGAATTTCTGCCCAGTGCAGTAGTCCATTAATTTAGTATTAGTCTGCATAAAGAAGAAATTACAAAAAAAAGAAAACTACAATGCCCACTTTTTATGCATGATGTACAAAATAATTACACTTCTTTTTTGAATGGGTTCATCTCAAGGTAAACATCAACTGTCATGTTCTTGCTGAATTTGCAGAGCTGTGTTTTTTTAAACCTTTTTAATCAACATGTTCTTGAAGGCCATATAAGTTTGATTTTAATGTGTTTGCTTACTAGTATTTTTATGGTGGGAGGTTTTTCTCAGCTGTCACTCTGTGCAGATGACAATAAAAAGACATCTGTTGAGATTTCGTTTGTGTTCTGCAGATTTTAAACAGCCAGGTTATTTTTGCTGCCTTCAGTCTCTCAAAGGGAGTATGACACAATGAAGCATGGAGTTAGAATTAGGCTACACCTCAGCTGGAAAATGTCAAACTCTGTTACACAGTTCTCAAATGCATAAATCATGATGGAGACATACATACATGAGACCACAGGGAACACACAATTTTAATGGTATGAGACAAAATAAGAAATCAAGAGTTAGTTTGCTTCATGTTTATCTGTACATGTGACATGATGTGTTTGTGTGTGTGGGTATGAGAAAGAGTACTTCTTCATATGCATGACTGTGTGACGTGCTAGGATATATTTTGTGCCATAATTATTTTCTATAAAGGTTTAAACTAAGCTCAAAAAAGACCATTTATTTGTTAGTTTATTCAGATGTAGCCTGATTTATTAAAGTAAAATTTTATCATCTGATAATGCTTTTTTCTGTAAAAGATTTGTTTGCTAAAGTTTCATCAGCACATTAGTATGATACAGTGATGGGGGATGGTTTGACTGGAAATGTCAACCAACGTGTAGCAAAACAATAGCAATCACTTCTGCGGTCTCGTGCTAATTTTGAGATCAAACTTCCCATTGGAAGGCCTAGAGCATAAATAGCACTGGCATTTCTGCTATTTATGTTATATATTCTTGGAAAAAAAACAGCATGTGGACAACTGGATAACATAATTAATTGCTTGATGGACAGTTCTCTCTCTGTAATTTACCACAAAATATCAGCATTTGCATTTGGCCCACTCTGACCTTGATGAACACAATTGGTGTACTATTTAGTCAGTGAACAAAGTAATGCTTATATTTAATGAACTTTACAGTGTTGTGATCACTGTTGGATAAGAATACCAAAAGTTATTTCTAGCATTTAAAATGTTTTAGCACCTTAACAGCAGAAATGTTCTTTCAAGGCATAGTAGCAAATGTAAAGCAGAAAAGGAGGGATGACTAAAATAATGTTGCAAAATGGTCAAACCTAATTGTTAGTTATACTGCATACATACAGTGGATATTTTGTATTATACTTTGGAAAGACAAACTTGTTAACAGCGAGTAATTTAAGGCAAAGCACCATTTTATAGGTATCCACAATTGCTCTTTCATACCGTTTCTTCTAAAGCCGTATTAATATCATGCTTTTTTTGATCAAGGAAAAAATAAAATGAAAGTTTGCTGAATAGGCCATCTTTTTTTGCCTTGCTTTTTGGTAGAATGCCAGGTAAATGCTGGGCATTTGCCTTTTATGCAATTATTTGAGCACGTATCAGCTGCAGATCACTGAGAAAAGAAAACATATTTTATACTTTACTCAAACTATAAGAATTTTACAGATGAATAATTCTGATTCAACTGCATAAGTTAATTTATGCCAAAAATAAGAATTTTTATATCATTTTTCATAACCTGAGGGGTCTGTTCTGTTTGTACTATGTAGACAGGTAAGTGTAAAATGTTTAGTCTGCCATCTATATAGAGAAGTAGCTGTACAGTTCGCCACTCATGGAAAAAATATGATGAAGGGGTGGGGTTTCCTGAGAATTGGCACTACTTGTATAAGTGACTGACAGCCACATGCTGTAGCAAATATACACCTAGCCCAGAACTGCTTATGTGGCATACAGTGGGACGTTAGTGTGAAAAGCAAAAATTCCCTGATGCCTGCATGAATGTCAGCTGTGCTATAAGCAACTCTTTCATATGCGAATGACTAGAAGATTCCCTGCAAGAGATTTTAGGGAACCAGAAAAAATATAGAAAACTGGAAAGACTACTATGAACTAAGGGTGTGTTCCAAACTAGCATCTATTTTTATTCCTTTCATAGCTTATCTTATACTTTATGGAGAATGACACCAAACTTTGACCTGTAGTACTCACCTGGGCCTCAAGCTCCCAAAATCTATAAATAAAGACATTGGATAGCTTTTCTAAAATACAGACTCATGTTATTGGCAGAATTCTTCATTAGTCTCTCTAATTTTCTGCTTGGAGACTTCAACTAGGAGACATATACACACAAACATGTATACCCAGAGATTTCGGAACTTCATCAGTGCAAACTATCTAGACCAGTTAGTTTGCAACACAACCAGCAGTGGTAAAATTGTGAACTGTATAACGCTGTTCCTCTCTTGTCAAATCAGACTACAAATCAGTCGTATTAACATTAAGATTGAAGCCAAAAACATTGCTAGTCCCTTGGTATTCTGAGATTATGATAATGAAACTGAGGAATTATTTTCTGCCAAATTCCATGCACAAGTGAATAACTGCATAAATGCATCTGTCCCCCCTACAAACTAAATAAAATGAACACCAAATTCAAAAATAAACCCCTGTGGTGGAACCCAAATATAAAAAAGTATATATATATATATATATATATATATATATATATATATATATATATATATATATATATATAAATTTATAAAACTCATACATATAAAACATGTAATTCTGAAGATGCTGTGATGCCCATGCACTGGCCCAATAATCAAGGAGCCTCAATCCTCACCACTAACGCCAGTGACGGGCGTACACACAGGGAAGGATAAAAAATACACACACACAGTAAAGTACAATTTCCCTTAAGAGCACAAAGAGATCACAGTCAGTCTGGGGCTGGTTTCTCACTTTCTCTCCAGATCCCCAATAAGACTCCCCACTGGCACAGCTATAGAGTGGGGTCCTTAGCCAGGGTCCCAAGCTAAGTCCTACTAGCACTCTCTCTATTCAACCAGTGCTTCGTTTCCCTGCCCAAGTACCTGACACACACACACACACACACACACACACACACACATACACACACACACACACACACACACACACACACACACACACACACACACTTTGAGATATGATTTATATACAACCACACAGACAAAGGCTGGCATGGGTTCCATAGCTGTGCCCCTTTTGTCCAGGCTGTAAAGTAGTAATCACTGCCACCAGGACCCTTGCTTATCAGCTACTAGTAAGGCCCTTATCAAAGGGTGTCCAATTATTACTGTGCAATAATATCCAATTATTACTGTGCAATAATATCCAATTAGTAAGTGTAACCAGAACTTTTTAAGGTTTATTGGAGTGGCTTGGCCAGTATCACTATAGACATGCAATGTACTCTAGAGCTTAAATTATCTCTGCACAAAACAGCCATCGTTGAAATGTTTCAAAATATGTAATAATAAATAATAAAAACACAAGACAGTGCTAGTCAAGAGTTCAGAAATCACAGGAAAATGCTTAAAATAATACAGTAGAATAGTTCTGACATCAATACAGAAAACAACTAGTCTAATCTCCCTATTTCATAGCTATTTCTAAGAGATACACTAAAGTCTAAGATCTTACTTACAAACAGAGCACAGCCAGAGTGCTGATGAGTTGGATCTTCTCAACACAAATGCAAAATGCTCTCCCTCTGTCTCTGAGAAAGTCCTTTAAATTGATAATACATCCTGCTGACTCATTTTAGATTACAAAATGTTTAATTCTCTTGTTCCCAGGCTGACAGAAACTCCACATTTACATTTCTTATTAAGCTTGCACCTGGTCAAAAAACACAGCAATAAATGACATCATACGTGTAAATTGTAGCAATTAACTCTGGTCTCAAAACAATAGGAAAAATTCCTTCATCCAGATATCTCGGCTCCGAGTTCTGAGCTCAACTAATTCTACAATGTTTGACTTATCAGCTTTCCTCCAGCAGAGTGCAGTGTGGTTACATTTTTGAAGTTCAACATCCAATACAATTTTCTTATTTAAGAGAACAAGCCTGTAGCTTATATTAATATTTACAAATGACAGAATTATCTACAAAATTCTATCTATCTAAGCTGGCAGCCTTCACATATCTCCCCACCCGGTGAACTCAAGCTAGTTTTCAAGTGACCCTTGAGAAACATTGCTTGGGAGGGTTAGGTCTATACGAGTATACCTTACCCCATTCCCTGTCTTGAGAGTCCATCTCTGTTGGCATTGCTACTCCCACTGCAGTGCTGCACTGACATATATGCTTGCAACCCTAGGCTCCATCTTAGCAACTTGGCATTTTGCTGGCTGGCTCCATTTAACCATGTTAGGGGATTGTGATCTGTTACTACAGTGAATTTTCTTCTGTACAGATAAGGCTGAAATTTCTGCAGTGCCCATACTATGGCTAGACATTCCTTTTCTACAGCTGCATAACATTCCTCCCTGGATTTGTGCCTATGACTGAGATAAACCGCTGGGTGCTCTTCTCCTTCTGAAGAAACCTGACTAAGTACAGCCCCCACCACATGGTTTAAAGCATCTACCTGCACAACAACTTATTTGCTGTAATCTGGACTGGCTAATACAGGTGTCATCCCAAAGCTTTTTAAGCTTTTGGAATGCCTGCTCACATGCTGTGGCCCACACTAACTTATCTGGCCTGTCTTTCCTTGTCAGGTCTGTGAGGGGAGCAGCTATAATACTATAACTGGGGACAAACTTTCTGTAGTACCCTGCTGTCCCTAAGAATGCCCTCACCTACTCTTTGGTAACAGGTCCAGGCCATGCCCAAGTGGCTTCCACTTTGGCAGGTTCTGGCCTGATCTTACCACTCCCCACTCTATGTCCCAGATAGGAAATCTCTGCTATACCCAACTGACATTTGCTGGGCTTAATGGTCAACCCTGCCCTCTGTAGTCTGCCCAGCACCTCCCTGACATGTTGAAGGTGCTCTTGCAAGGAATGGCTGTAGATGGCAATATCATCTAGGTAAGCAAGAACAAACTCTCCTGCTCCTGCTAGGATATCATCTACCAGCCTCTGGAAAGTCACTGGGGCATTTTACATCCCAAACGGCATATTTGTGAACTCATACAAGCCAAAAGGTTCACTTTTCTCTAGCACTGGGAGTCAAGGGCACCTGCCAGTAACCCTTGGTAAGATCAGTGGTTGTAAGATACTTAACTCCACCCAGCTGCTCTAGGGCCTAGTCTGTCCTAGGCATGGGGTAAGCATCTGACTCTGTGTGACTATTTAATTTTCTTGTAGTCCACACAGGACATGGTGCTGCCATCCTTCTTTGGCACCAGCACCACTGGGAGGACCAGGGACTGTTGGCCTCTTGAATTACCCCTAGTTCCAACATCTCCTGTATCTCCTCCCTCAGAGTCTGTTTGACTCTCTCAAGCACCCTATAAAGGGGCTTGTCTAGTAGGCTTTTGGGGTTCTGTATCCACCTGGTGCTGCCCCAGGTGGGTGCACCCTGGTTTCCCAGTGAATATTTCCCAAAACTCCTGTAACACTGCTCAGATTTATCGACCCTGGGGAGGAGATAACTGCTGGGACATTGCTACCCCTTCCACTGAGGTGTCAGTCCGAGCCTCACTGAGAAGATCAGTCACCAGATCTCTCTCAGAAACCTCATGCAATGCACTGCAAATACTCAGCACAAGGGCCTCCCTATCATGGTAAGGTTTCATCATGTTTACATGGTACAATTTGTGCTCCTGCATCCTGCCTAGCAGTTCTACCATGTAGTTAACATCACTTACCTTTCTTACCACCTTGTAGGGTCCCTCCCAAGCTGCTTACAGCTTGTTGTGTCTGACAGGAATGAGAACCATTACCTGCTGTCTTACAGCATACTCTCTAGCTCGATCATTCTTGTCATACCATACTTTTTTTTGTTGGGTTTCTCGCAGGTTCTCTTGGGCCAAGCCCATGAGTTCCCTGAGCCTTGTTCTGAGGTTTAAGACATATGCTACATCAGACTCCTGGTGAGATTAACCCTCACCCCCCCCACTCATCTCAAATTAAATCTGGAGGTCTTCTCACCCTATGCCCATACAGCAACTCAAAGGGTGAAAGACCTGTGGATTCCTGGGAACCTCTCTTTAAGCAAACAGCAGATGGGGAAAATATGTATCCCACTACCTCTTAAACTGGTCAGCAAATGCCCATAGCATGGACTTGACTGTAGAGTTTATCCTCTTAACAAGACCATCAGTCGGAGTATGGTAGGGGGTGGTCTTCAGGTGCTTCACCCCACAGTACTTCCACAGACAAAACAGCAGGTATGACATGAAATTGGCACCCTTGTCAGTCAATATTTCTTTTGGGAAACCTACCCTGCTGAAAATCTCTAACAAAGCATTTGCCACCTTTTCTGCCTCAGTGGTGGACAAAGCCACTGCCTCAGGGTATCTTGTAGCATAATCTACTATCACTAGGATATACCTTTTTTCCTGTGAAACTTGGGGTACTCAGAGGCCCCATAATATCCATAGCTACCCTCTGAAATGGCTCCTCAATCACAGGCAAAGGCATCAAAGGAGCTCTCACCTTGTCTCCTGCCTTGCCTACCTTTTGGCACTGCTCACAGGTCCTGCAGTACCCTGTTACATCTCTGGAAATTCCAGGCCAATAAAGTTCTGCATACTACATCTCTTTGTATGTTTTATGCCCATATGACCTGCAAAGGGAATATCATGGGCTATGGTTAGAAGAACCAGATGGTAGGCTCTAGGTACTACTAACGGGTGTATTATCTCACCTTTTAGCCCTCCCTCAGGGGTCCATTCTCTATACATTAACCCTTTGTCCCAGTATACAGAATCCCCCCTCCCTTGAGAATCAGGCAACGTCACTAGCTTACCTGTCTCAGGCTTTGTAATGTAGGGTCTGAGAGCTGAGCCTGTCTCAGCTTTCTCACCTTGGCAGCTCACTACAGAATGTTACTCTTGTTTGCATGTACTTAGTACTAATATGCATGTGCCCATAGACTGGAGTAGCCCTTAAAGGAACTTACATACTCTGATCTACATCCTTCCTCTTTGACTAGTTGGTCGTGCAAATAAACAATGACAATCATATGATCATCCAAAATATGCAAATAAAAATCATGTCCATATTGCTGTGTGTTTGAGAGTAGGTCTTGAGATATGACCTAACTTTGTAATGTAATAACTAGAACTGGGTTTAGCAACAGGGACAGTTACTGGGGAATGTTCTTCTTGAGGACTTTTGGGGATACTTTCAGGCACAGGCAATAAAATGTTGTCTAGAACAAGAACATTAGAGAAGTCACAGAGTCTTTTTTACAAGCAAACTGTTGCAACACCAACTCGGACACAGGTAGTAAATGTTTCCGATTCCACCTGAATTCCATGCCTTGTGACTCAACAATGTAGGATCTCAGATCTTCACACAAATGTTTCACAAGTCCTATTTGGTCAAATCCATTTGCTGTTTGCATCTTCACTATCTCTCTTTTTTAATGGATTCAGAGGCTTGCTGGTTTTATCATAGTAAGACTTTTGGGACAAACACTTCTTTAGGGGTTGAGCTTTTACTGCTTTATTGTTTTTAGCATTTGGAACCAACAAATTCTTACTGATTGGCAATGTGGTTCTGGTTTGTCTCAGCATTAACCTCTGGGCAAATGAACCAAGAAGATTGTCATGAGGTATGTTTCTGAGATTAAGCATATTTAGAAAAACATCAGTATTGTCAATTTTAGACTATTCCAACAGCTGTTTTGCACTTTGAACTGCACATTCTACCAAGCCATTTGACTGTGGGTATTCAGGATTACTTGTAACATGAGCAAAGTCCCATGTTTCAGCAAATGTCTTGAACTGCCGACCAGTAAACTGTGCACCATTGTCAGAAATTATTTTTTGCAGACTACCATGGACAGGAAAATGTCTTTTCAATTTAGTAATGACAGTATTGGACATGAGATTAGGAAGTAGGTCAATCTCGAACCAGTTAGAATAAGAGTTTACTAATACCAAGTAATGCTGACCATTCCATTTCAATATGTCTCTAGCTACTCTGAACCAAGGTAGTTTAGGAATCTGGCTTAGCTGAAGCAGTTCTTTTTGTTGTTGCAATTAAGTACTATTATAAATAAGCTGAAAGTTATTTCTCAACTTTTTTGACATAGAAGGTCAAAACACTGTACTCTCACCCTTCTTTTGGTAGAATCAGTTCCTGGGTAGCCACAATGTAAGATTCTTGTTGCAAGGATTTTGGAAAAATCACTTTTGGACCTTTCATGATGATACCATCTCCCATCAAAATCTCATCTCTGTAAGGAAAATACTGCTGCACGTCCGGTGGCAAACAAGATTGCTTGGATGGCCATCCTCAACTGATAATGTGGTTGAGCTTCTGGAGAATTCGATCTGAAGCTGTGTACGTTTGTAAGCTCATCAAGACGTGTGGAAGAAAAATTCTTCACTTCTATACATACATGCATACAAATATTTCAAGCACGGGCATTAATGCCCTTCTAGCTTGGCAAAACACTTGTTCCCATAATAAGTGTCCAAGTGTCCAGGCTGTTCTTAAAAATATATAAACTAGTACTTGTTTTAATGTAATTGTAATCTGTTCCATGCATCAGCTACTCTGTCAGAGGACCAATTAGTACACTTTTTATTCCTATAGAATCTTCTACGTAGGTTGTCTGATGATTCTCTAGTACTTTTTGATAACCCCAAACATTCCCAGAGGTAGTTGTCCCTAAATGCCCTCTATACCTGAATAAGATCTCCTCTTGGATATCTATGAGAGACACTGTACAAGTTTAGATATTTTAGTCTTTCATAATAACTTAAATTTTCACATCCATGGATGCCCTTGGTATATTTCCACTGTACTCTTTCCAGTTTACTCATGCTTGTTTTCTTATAGGGTTTCCGTATTGTTATTCCATACTCAAGTTTGGATCTAATGCAACTAACAAACAATGGCCTCATTTTTTATTTCCTAGAGCTTATAAACCATTTTATACAACTTTTAGTTCTATAACTATCATTAACCAATTAGTTTATATGATTAGAAAAACTCATAGCTGAATCTAGCCAGATACATAGGTGCTTAAATGAGTCTACAGTTTCAATCACTGTGTGCTGTATTAAATTGTCATCTTTCAGTTTATGTCTCCCAAATCTTATATGCTTAGTTTTTGATGTATTTATCAGCATATTATTCTCCTGTGCCCAAATGGTAAATTTAGTGAAGTTATTTTGCAGACTTGTCTTATCTGTAACACATAATCAGTTTACCCAATTTCAGGTCATTTGCATATAGACTGTAGAACACCTCAAATTAAAAAGTTAGGTCAGAAAGATACAATCTAAACAAGTAAGGGCCTAGGACAGAGCCCTGTGGGACACCCTGACTGTAACCAAGGATTTCACCAGTCCAGATGATACTTGCCATGTCCTATTTGTAAGCCATGCAGCTATCCATCTTATTGAGTACATCAATACCTAGTTGTACTAATTTATTGATCAGTGTTTTGTATATGACCCTGTCAAATGCTGAAGTCAGATCTATATAAATTACATCACAACACAACTTTTTATTCATAGCTGTTAATATATTGTTATAGAATATCCTGTTACAGTTGGTAATAGATCTAGTCTCAACATATGCATGCTGATATACGGTTTCAAGTCTCAACCTATCCAGTTCTGAAAATAACTTATCCAATATTACCATCTCCATTATTTTCTCACAACAAGAATGTAGACTTAAGGGTCTATATGACTCTGGCTTTGTCCTACTCCGCTTTCCTTAAATTAAAGACAGGCTTAATAAGCACATGTCTCCAATCTTGAGGAATCTCCCCATATTTATATGACCTATTGAATAATAGATATGATGGTACTGTAAGTTTTTGCTGAAGTGTTCTCAGATCATTGATCCATCTCCTCCCTGTGCTTTGTTTGGATCCAGTTTGTGCAGTTCTTTTTCAATATATTCTAATTTGATTCCAGTATCTGGAGTTAACTGGATGTCACTCGGACAACTTATCACCCCTTTTGTAGAGCCAAAATGTTTTGCGTAAGATTTTGTAAATATATCTAAAATCTGTTGTGTCTGAGAATACATTTTGGAATCTGTACAGTTTATCAATTTGTGTGTCTTTACTCCTTCCACATATGTATCTATAAAAAGGTTTCCTGTTTTGCTCAATATCTTTACATGCATTTTCTTCAAATTTTTCTTGATCTTGTCTCACACTATGCTTAATCTGTTTGTCCAGTTTGGTTATTTCAGTTTTCATTTTCAAAGTTGTAGTTCAACCTCTCTTCCATCTCATATTTTTTTTGTCTCACCTTAATCAGATATCTTGTTCTCATGGAAATAGATCCCCCTGATGTTGTATGCCTATATCCTGATATTAAACATTTTTTTTTTATTTTTTGTGCACAATTTCTCTTTCAAAACTTTCCACATTCCATCTGCAGTTCTTCCACTGAACACCTCACTCAGTCTGTCTCTGGTAAATTTAAGTCCTCAGCTGCTAATATTATTTCCTCCTGTGTTTCATGCAAGAAATGTATGAATTCCTCTAAGTCATTCGCACTTGACTTTGGTGGTCTATATACTCCAACAATTGTTATATGTTCCAGGGTTGTCTTTATTGTCACAGTTACACAGTCTATAGTACTGGTATTATCACTAAACATGTGATAATCACAGGTCTCATAGCTATCTTTAATCCTCATCATAACACCTCAATCTGATTTTTTGTTAGAATGTCTGTTACAGTAAAAACATTTATACCCTGACAAAACTTGTTTCCAGTCATTGTTCTTTTACCATGTTTCACAAACAATAACATCAATCTTGTGGGACCATAGCAAATTTTCCAGCATTCAAGAGAGACAACATTCTTGCATAACTCACTGGTGCTGAAGCTCTCTAGTAACTTATGTTTTTTCTTGACTCAAATATGAATAGGACATGATTGAGACCGAAAGACATTGTCTTCTTTATGAGACCTAGTACCACTATATCTTTCACTCCTGCACAATATTTAATACTTTCTCAGTATTTAAGGAAGAGACAACTCTTACTACATGACTATTTCTTCTGGTGGTACTTTAATATGATTTTAAGTGCCATGGATATTAATATTTAATTTTTTTGTTACAAAAGCACATTTTTTGGGGGGCGAACTCAAGCACACGCATGACTATGGTGGTCTGAAAAACTAAGTCTGTGTTCAGGAAAAAGTTTAATGACCTATAGCTCAGAGCTTAAATAACAGTGCATTTGCTTGCTAAAGGATAGAGCAGTAATAATTGTGGCCTAAAATGATCCAACTACAGCTTCAACTGATAATTCAGAGTAAGCTTCAGCTATGGCCTGTGAATGAGATGCAAGGGCAAAAACTAAGCTGCCCAGAAGTGATGGGAAGGGAATACTGGTTCCGCTGTATTACACCTCTGTTATGACATCAATGGCGCTGGTATATGAAATCAAAACCGAAATTGGCAGTTAAGGTGTACTGGGGAAGAAACCAAGACTGAAGTGGCAGCCATTCACCTAAATTAAAAACGCACCACAGAGACATTATTTAGCAATGGGACATCGTAAATTTCAACAGGGACTAGTTGAAGAATGTTGCTTAGTGACAAATGAAGCTGGAATTGAAGGTCAACTATAATAATAACATGGCTTGGTGCACAAATCTTAGGTTCACCAGCTTACCAGAAAGACTTGAAAGGATTAAGCCAGTTATCTTTATCAAGGAATAGCTTGCACTCTTTCCAAGATGGCTGCACTTGATCAACAGCTTAACTTCAGATCTCCCAGTGTGAAAAAATGATACTGAAAGACAAGGGCAAGGAGCTCTCTCACTTTTAGTAAATTCAATTACTTGCTAGTAACTGCACTGCCTGGAAGCCAGCAAAGAAAAAACTGAGACTGCCTGAAAAAAAATCAACTAGAAAAGGTGAAGGGAAAACACTGACTGGGAAGAATCCTGCAGCTGTGCAGCAAAAATAGGTCCAAGCTCCAGCTTTGATGCAAGACATCGTTTCCAGTAATCGAAAGAGAAATACAAGTCAAATGTGCTCAGAGCTCATTCAAATAAAGGAAACACTGAAGGGTACATCAACTCAAATAACAAAAAGGATGAAAAAAATGGACGAAGCTGTAAACAGATATTCAGATGAGATAATAAAACTACAAAAAATCAGATGTCAAAGTGAAGCAAAGGCTGGGTGAGTATGAGACTGTTCGAGAAGAGATGTTTCAAAAATGACAGAAATGGAGGAGAGAGCACATAGAGGAAACCTGAGATTTTTTGTTGTACCAGAGAAACTAGAAGGAACAGACTGTATTAATTTTATGAAGACACAAATAAGCAATGGACTAGTATTCCACAGCAGGATCTATTAATTGAATGGGTACATCATGTGTATGCTCCAAAACTGGCCATGAGAAAGCAGACAAGACCTATTGTATTAATAAATATATAATCCTACAAGCAGACTAATCTATGAAAGAGTTGATCCTGACAAAACTTTGGCAAAATAGCAAAATATTAAAAGTTGGAACAGTAGAATGTTTATGGAAAATGATTATTCACTAAACACCAGGCAGAAGAGAAACAGATTTATTCCAGCAATCAGGGAATGTTGAGAAGCAGGTGTGTGATTCAAGATGCAGTATCCAGATGTCTTCAGAATATTTTTCATGGAGGAGCATTCATTTTTTGTGCATAATTAGATTAGGAAGAAATACAAAAGAGTGTACAAAACAAGTGAGCCAACCAGCAGAAGGGGACTGTTTCTCATTCTTCTGATAATAAAGCACATGGAAAGACTTTGCCAGTGAGACCTTTTTCCTATGTGCCAAATGAAAATGCTTGTGAGACAGAGAAAAGCACAGGTGTTGACTAGAAGAACTGAAAGTACCTTGGAAATGAACTGGAGTCTGGAGGGAGAAATGGAGATGATTCTATGCAATGCAAGTTATAAACAAAAGTATGGCATCTAGGTCCAAGGAAGTCATTGTTCCACTGTATTCAGCATTCATCAGAGCAATCACTGAGTACAATTTTCCCTTTGGTATTTACCTAACCGTGCATATCCAACATTTGGAACATGTACAGAAGTTCCTTTAGAAAAGAATACAGGGTGTAAGTAAAGCAACCTATGCAGACTACCTTAAGGCCCCTATCTCTGTTTTCTGTCTCCTCCAGACTATTGAGGGGAGATCTATGTTTGGCATACAGGGCATTGTCAGACCTTCTGCATATTGACAAAACAGTCTGTACCAGAATTATCCATTCAAAAGACTTAAACCTTGCCTGTGATATAAATAGGACCTGCTGGAGAGGCAGGTATGTATCCCAGAGACTAAAAATAAAAATGAATGGCACTCCAAAGTAGGTTTGTTATATATTTATACACTATGGTATATACATATATACATATATTATGTTTAATAAGAACATTGAAGCAGTTTTTTGTATTCATATTTATAATTGAATGTATTGAATTATTTTGTACACTTAATTTTTTTTGTATATATATATATATATATATATATATATATATATATATATATATATATAAAATTGTGTTTATAATAGTGATAGTATATATTTTATGTTGAATATTTAAAAATATTTCAATGGTAGGTTTTTTAGTGGAATGTCTCTTTAAATGTTAATAAGAATCAACTGATTTTAATGAATTCCTAATTGGGGTTTATATATAATCAGCGTTCCTTTTTGTAATGTTGTCTGAAGAAGTGCACTTGACTTATGTGCATGAAAGCGCTAACAACTCTTTAATAAATTATCTGGATTTTACTGCAGTCGCCAGCCTTTGTTTTTTTCTCAGTTTGGTTTTGGTTTATTGTTTCATAGCTTATAAACATTACCGAACCGACTTTGAAGTGCCATTCATTTTTTTTATTTTTATTTTTTACTACTTTTACCTTAAATTTGGTAACCCAGAGACTACCCTGTCTCTGGAACAGGCTCCCCATCCATGTGAAGCAGAGTTCTTCCCTAACCCATTTCAAGTGTAACTTGGACAATTGGATGGGGAAAAGAAAATTCATCCCTGGCTTGGCACTTATGTCTGTAATGAACACAACCTGTAAATGGTTCATCTCCCAGGCCCCTGCTTACACTTATCAAGTGTACCAGAACTTCAGAGAAATGTAGGATGCATGGATAGGCTTAAAAAAGGCCCTGTGGTCATTAGCCTAGTAAACACCTATGAAAAGGAAGAAGACCAGCAACATAGAATTTATTGAATAAATGTGAGCTTACAAAGCATCAGTTCCATTTGTGAAATATGGCTGTAAAAGGAAAAAAGTGGAAAGAATGGGCTTTTACTCACTTTGTTAACCTTGTGGAGAACTAAAAGGCATTTGACTAGCTTCATATCATTAATGTTTGGAAGTACATTAAGGGGAAGAGGAAAGAAAAAGGCAAATGTAAGTAAAACAATTTCTGTTCTTAACAGTATTTCTATAAAACATTTCATTATATAAATTCCATGTTTTATAGTAAAGCATTTAGTTATTATTGTAGGTCATAGATACCAAAATAAACAGATGCCTTTTTATCTTTCTTTCTTCTTCTTTAGTATTAAAAAGTAGGCATTACAATGCAAAAAAAACAAAAAGTCTAGACAAATGTATGTTTAAATTAATAGGCTGTAATCTTGGGTTGTTGCTGATATGTTTTCTTTTTCTTTTGCATAGGTGAATGTCTGGATTAAGACCTTTGGCTTAATCTAAAAAAGTTTTAAATGGAAACAAATAAGAGAACCCTGAATGTATTGAAAAAATTTCCTTTAGTAATAAATAGTTTAGCTCATCTTTAAAATCCTTCATCTGAGGGCTACCCTTTTTCTTTTGTTCATATAGACACAAACTGATTATAAGCCAATAAAAAGTCAAAACTCCAGTTTCTCCATGGCTCAAGGTTAATGTTTTCAGGAAGAATGCAAGCTGTTGTTGACATGTGGCAGGGGAATAAAGATTAAAAAGAACAGACATCAATTAGTGTAAATAGGAGTACAGGTAGTAACATGAGTCAGTATGGATAAACCTCAACTTTAAATTAGGTTAGGCCTGTGTTTGCAGCTGTCTGTTTGGGACAATTGTACCTATTAGGAGTTTTAATCTTCATTATTGGAAGTTGTACATAGTTTTTTTGTGTTTGTATTAACAGGTTATTGTGGTAAAATATTCAAGGAAATCACTAGTTGTTTAAATGTCGCTTCTTCTTTTCCTTTCAGCTTTTTCCTAGTTAGGGGCCACCACAGCTGAGCACCTGTCTGCTCATAATTAGCAGTGGAGTTTTTACAGTGTCGAGTTGCCAGCTCGGTTCCCAACCTTCCACAGAAGGCACACAAATGCACACACTCACCCCTAGAGCCAATTTAGAGTGTCTAATCCAATCTTTGGGATGTGGGTGGAAACAGGAGCACCTGGAGGAAACCCACATGACCACAGGGAGGACATGCAGACTCCACACAGAAAGCACCCCAGCCGAGAATCGAACCAGAGAGACTTTTGCTGTGAGGTGGCAATGCTAACTGCTGCACCACTGTGGCCACCCAGTTGTTTAAAATATCACTATAAAACAGAGAGTTCACTACGATATAAATCATTTAATATAATACAGGCTTTCAGATACAAATCACTTTATCAAGTATAATTTTAAAAACTCCACACATACACTATTTAACTAAAATAAATTAATCACATGATCCGTGTTTTATTGATTGAATTGGCTATGTGTGGAGTGATATTATAACTTAAGGTCTGTGAATATGAATGGATTAGCAGACTAAATGCACAAAATATACCTGGTATAAATAAATCTTGCTTCTTTAAAACCTGTTCTGAAATTAAGCAGTTTACATTGTTGATCATGTGATTAATTTATTCTATTTAAATTGTTTGTGTATGGAGTATTTTAAATACTTGGTAAAGCTTAATTTGTACATGAACGTTTGCATTATATTAAATTATTTGTATTACAATGGACTACTTGTTTTTTGTTTTAAAGTTAATAGGTTATGAGTGCACTCTGGAATGTGTTTTCTGAGGGTTTTCATTAAAACAAAAACTCTTATAAAATGTGACGGGTTCAAATGGAGATAAGAAAAAATGTATAAACGATCAACCTGACAAACATTACTGAGTACATGTTTTAGAAAAGCTAGAAATTAGCATTTTAAAAAGCTGTCATGTATAATAGGTGGGAACAATGACTTCTTATCACAATGGCAACACTTCCCATATTATCTTGGAATGTGAATGTTCTCACAGGTGCAGACAAAAAGGAAAGAATACTTAATTATGTTAAGAAATGCAGAGTGCAAATAGCAATGCTACAAGAGACATGCTTAGAAAGAAATGAGTGTGTGAATTTGACAAAGAAAGGACTTCAGGATGGATATTCAGAATATTAGAGATAGACAAACAAGAGTATTTATATTAATTCCAAGAGGAGATCAGATAGTGATAGAAGTGAAAAATATATAAGAATGGTAGATTTTTGGCAGTAAGGGCTTACTGGTAAGGATGAGGATTATCCTGGCAAGTATTTATATTCCACTTAAAACTGCTATTACAGAGCCTAAGAAAAATTTGGGAAAAATGATCAGCATTCAACAAGGAATATTACTTATGTAGGAACAGGAATTTGATTTATAACAATGGGGAGTCTAAAACAGGAAATATAACAAAAGAGGATATTTTTTAAAGAAATTCATAAAAAAATATTTGGCATGGAAGATGTGAATTCAGTAGCAGGAACTAATTATTTCCCAAGGTACAATAACTGGGCTAGACTAGACAGAAATTATATTTTACAGGAATATGTGCATTTAATTGAGAGCTTTGACAGGGCAGCCATGGTGGTGCAGTAGTTAGTGTTGCCGCCTCACAACAAGAGGTTCTCCGGTTCGATCCGTGGCTGGGGTGCCTTCTGTGCAGAGTCTGCATGTCCTCCCTGTGGTCACGTGGGTTTCCTCCGGGTGCTCCGGTTTCCTCCCACATTACAAAGACATGCTGTAGGTGAACTGGATACTCTAAATTGGCCTCAGGTGTGAATGCGTGCATGTGTATGCCTTCCATGGAAGGTTGGGCACTGGGCTGGCAACTTGACACTGTAAAATCTCCACTGCCAATCATGAGCGGACAGGTGATCTGCTCTGGCAACCCCTAACTGGGAAAAGCCGAAAGAAGAAGAAGAAGAATTGAGAGCTTGGACACACATCCAATAACTTTATCAGATTGTGTACTGGTAATAACTAAGATAAAAATGCAAGGTAATAATGTAAAAATGAGACACTGGCTCTTCTTCACCTACATGTTAAAAAAGAGAGGAATGTAAAGAATGGGTAGTGGAAATTATTCAGAAGTTATTAGGGAAAATAGAAAGTACTCTAAAAGTTATAGCTAGTGAGTGGGATAAAATGAAAGTGGAGTTTAAAAATATGGTAGAAGTAAAAGAAAGGAGAGATGGTAAGACTTAATAAGAATCATTTAGAAGGGCTGACAAAGGTTAAAGTATTGCAGAATACTTAGAATCTCAAAAAACAATGAGGTACAACTGCAAAGGGCTAAAGCAAAAATAAGGGATTACCTGGAAAATATGCATGAGTTTACAAATGTTGCTGTTAAGCAACTTTTTTTTTAATAACTACAGAGCACAAAAACATTTAGCATGGCAATTTGGGCAACAACAATTAGAAATGGCTGCTGCTAAATGCAGGGAGCCTGTAACAAGAAAAATAACCAGAGGTGCTGTTGAGGTATTAGAGATATGTTGCAAATTTTATGAAAAATTGTATAAAGTGGAGAAATGGAAAATCAAGAAAAAGCACAAGTGGAAATATGTATGGAAGACTTAAATATGCTAAGATTAGATGCAGATGAGGCTTAATTATTAACAATTAAGATAGGAGAAGATGAGATAAAATAGTGATTTATAATGCAGGAACATCTCCAGGAATAGATGGCATTCTGGTGGAAGTCTGGAAGCTAGGAGGGAAGAAAGTGTTAAAGATTTGGAAGGCATTGTTTACAGTATTTTAAGAAGAGGGGAAGGAACAATATTCTGGAAAAAACTGTGGTGGCTGTAATATCTAAAGTTGGTAAAGACCTCTCAGATGCAGCTTCATATAGGCCCATTTCAATTTTAAACTATGATTATAAAGTGTAAAACAAATAATAGAGGCTGCTGCTATGCTGGTAAATGCTCGTGCAAGCAGTATAAATGAAAGTTGTAGTAAATCAAAATAGCAGGACTGAGCAAAAACAAGTGTAACACTTAAAGTTCAAAGTACTTTATTATCAATAATTAATAAGATAAGCGCTTTCGCTGTGTAGCTTCATCAGATCTTACATTCATTCTTAATGAATGTAAGATCTGATGAAGCTACCCAGCAAAAGAGCTTATCTGATTAATTATTGATAATAAAGTACTTTGAACTTTAAGTGTTACACTTGTTTTCGCTCAGTCCTGCTATTTTGATTTACTACAACTATGATTATAAAGTGTTTGTCTGTAATGGCTAAAATAATGGCAAAGGTGTTAAGAATTGACAGATATGGATCACTGTGGTTTTGTGGAGGGGAGGCAAAAATTTGACATCATTAACAGAATGGTGATGATTGAGAGAGAAGCAAAATGTAGGAAAATATGGCTTATGGTAAGTCTTGATACAGACAAAACATTCAACAGAGTAAGCTGGGATTTTATGAGTAGGGCAATGGAAACATTTGCATTCCCTGATACAATAATAAGGTTATTTATGAGGATATACATGATAGTTTGAAGGCAAAAATGTCTGATAACCTGTGTCTAAACAGAGGAATGGGGCAAGGATGCCCTCTTTTCCCCTTGCATTTTGTATTATATTTATAACCATTAGCAAAAAATAAGGGACTCAGAAATTCAAGGATATAATTGGAGTGGTAATCGGGAAATGTTGGCTTTATTTGCAGACAATATTATTTTGTACCTGGTAAAACCAGAAAAGGAAATCTGTGTTTTGGAACATTCATGAACAGCTGCAGGTTTTATGGGATATAAAATTAGTGAAAATAAAACAAAGCCTGTAGCTGTAAACAATGTACCCACACATTAATTGGTTCAGTAATACCCATATTTATGGGAACATAATAAAGTCTTTAGGAGTACGGGTTAAAAATAATTGTGTTATGGCAGCTAAGGCTAAGTGAAAGATACTTAATAAAAAATAATACAAAAACTGAGGAACTGGAAGTTCATGAATATGGATAGCAAAATACAAGCAGTAAACATGTTTTCAGTCCCTTTAATTTTATACACAGGTCAGCATATTTTTATCAATGAAAGGAGAAGCTGTAGATAATAATTAATGAAGAGTTGAAGGATTTTATTTGGTAAGGACAGAGGGCAAGATTCAGTGGGATAAATTGATCCTTCCAGTAGATCAAGATGGTTTCAGATTACCTGATTTGAAAGGATATTTTAGAGATGCAAAGTTGTCAGACTTTAAGAATTCCCAGCAGAGTACTCTGTCAGAAATACTTGGAGAGTGAGTGAGTATAACTAAGGGAGCTACTGTTTGAGCTGGGATACAGGATCTGGATTGCCTAGACATAGTAATGCCTATTAAGTTTAATCCTGGTGGCTGCAAAACAAAAGCAATTACTAGAAAATGGAAAATAACGGAAAATGAAGTGTAAACCAACTTTACATAAGTAGTAAATATTGCAACAGAAATAAAAGAACAGGAAGTGGAATCTTTAAAAATAGGTAGGAGAAAATTATATAAAAAAATGGAAATGGCTGAGTCATGTTTTGGAGGAGGAATGAGGTTTAAGATAAGACAGAAACTGAATAATTTATGTAATGGTGCTTAGATTATAGTATATATAACAATACATGTGATGTATCATGTTTGTAAATGTGAACTTGTTAATATGGTTTGTTTACTTTTATATAAATGTAAGTTTGCCTGTGTCATAAGTGAGAGTTCAATAAAGGTGTTTAAAAAAAAAAAAAAAAGAGGTTGCACTTCTCCTGAAGTGGGATTCCACCCATGATTGAAAGAGTCCACCTGATTACCATGAAACTCCTAATATTCCCTGGCACTTTATAATAAAATGTGTTTAACTTAAGTGCCGAAGGAAAAGGTCCTGCAGGTTGTGCATGAGCTGGGAGCTAACAGTACAATAAGGGGAGCAGTAGTAAAGGTTTTTACCAGATTATAGCACCTTAATAGTCAATAAGAGAAAATCATTTCTCCCAGCTCTGAAAAGATTCAGGGACCTAGGATTTATTGTACAATTTAAATTTCCAGCCCTTCTGTATATGCACAAAGGCTCATTAATTCTCCATTTTAACTTACCATCAGAAGCTGTCAGATATGTGAATAAGAAAGGATGGAACCAGGGCAGTAGCTGGGCAGTGGAAGAACATGGCCCAGAGTCTAAATGCAAACTGATAGAATCTCTGGAAACTGGGTGGAAATCTCCTGGGAAGCAGTAGAAACTAGTAGTCTGACAGATTATTGGCTTGAAATATATGCTTAAATAACACCAATACCCCAGTAAAGAGCCCAAATGGTTAGCATGAGACAGTAATGGACTTTGGCCCTGACCTATTGCCAAAAGAAATGGATAACCTTGACAAGAACAGTAGAAACCCGCCCTGATACACACAATAGTGATCACCACTTCAGGTCCCTCTGCCACATGGTCACTATTCTCAATGCCTGAGCCCAAGACCTGCAACAACTATCCCTCATTTACAGTACAATATTGTACCTAAGAGAAATCATAATTTTGTTTAGCAGTGCAGTTATCTGACTGTTTAAATGCATATCACATTGGTTAATGAGGGCCAAATGTATTCTACTGGGTTTTTATGCTGTAATGATTATGGTGTCAGTTAAATGGTTTACAATTGTTCAGTTTATGCAGCAGACCCTTATAAAAGGAGGAACCAAAAAATTTCTACTGGCTAATCTCAACCTTTCTGGGCATTGGTGGTGGGGAGTTATCTATGCTTCTAAAAAATTGATAGGTATATACATAAGTATAATATCCAATTATGGTCAAGTACATACTCTTTGTGAGGGTCTTGTGAAGTGTTGGATTCAGTCAGCTGATGTATCATTTAACAAGGGGTTAAGTGTCTTCCCAAAATCAGCATTCACACAAGCCATAGTAAGATGCTATTATTTAGGTTACACTGGTCCCCTCTATTGATATGAGTTTAACTTAATGCTGACCAAGAGGTAAACTAAGGAAGGCACACAACAAGGGTGTATATTAAATGTTTGCCATTAGTTTAATCTTTATTTAGCATTGCAATGCTATCTAGCAATAAGGCTTAATGGCTTGTCCAATGTTGTATGTAACTATTTGTGTATAGTCTCTGAGCTGGTATGTAATGCTGAAGTGGAACCTGAACTTACACACACAAGCTATAGTTTTGCATTGAACCTCCCCGCAGTAGGTTGCTACTAGGATTATTCAATAGTTGGAGGCTTCTCAGTGCTGTGGAGATGAAAAGTAGGCTATTAAATTAAAGCAAAAACAATAGTAAAACTAGTAAGAGTAGATTGTGAAGATTGGGTGAAGATAGGTGAAGGCTGCCAGCCTAGCCAGATAGAATTTTTTAGATAATTCTGTCATTTGTAAATATTAATGTAAGCCACAGGCTTGTTGTCTTAAATGGAAAAAAATGCTGTTACAACAATGTAACAACAGTGCACTCTGCTGACCAAGCATACAAGCACCCTACATTACAAGGTCTGAGGCAGGTAGCTAGGGAGGCACCTGATTCTCAAGGAAAGGGGGAATCTGTATACTGGGACAAAAGGTTACTATACAGAGAGTGGACCCCTGAGGGAGGGCTAGAAGGTGAGAGAGTACAGCAGTTGGTAGTACCTAGAGCCTACTGTCTGGCGCTTCTAGCCATAGCCCATGATATTTCCTTTGCAGGTCATATGGGCATAACACGTACAAAGAGGCATATTATGTAGAACTTCTATTGGCCTGGAATTTCCAGAGATGTAACAGGGTACTGCAGGACCTGTGAGCAGTGCCAAAAGGTAGGCAAGGCAGGAGACAAGGTGAGAGCTCCTTTGATGCCTTTGCCTGTGATTGAGGAGCAATTTCAGAGGGTATCTATGGATATTGTGGGCCTCTGAGTACCCCAAGTTCCACAGGGAAAAAGTATTTCCTAGTGGTAGTGGATTATGCTACACGATACCCTGAGGCAGTGGCTTTGTCCTCCATTGAGACAGAGAAGGTGGCAAATGCTTTGTTAGAGATTTTCAGTAGGGTAGTTTTCCCAAAAGAAATACTGACTGACAGAGGTGCCAATTTCATGTCAGAGCTGCTGGCTTGTCTGTGGAAGTCCTGTGGGGTGAAGCACATGAAAACCACCCCCTACCATCCCCAGACTAATGGTCTTGTTGAGAGGTTAAACTCTACAATCAAGTCCATGCTAAGGGCATTTGCAGGTCAGTTTAAAAGGGAGTGGGACAACTATTTGCCTCATCTGTTTTTTACTTACAGAGAGGATCCCCAGGAATCCAGAGGTTTTTCACCCTTTGAGTTGCTGTATGGACATAGGGTGAGGGGACCTCTAGATTTAATTCGAAATGAGTGGGAAGGTGAGTGCGAGTCTCACAAGGAGTCTGTTGTGGAATACATTCTAAACCTCAGGACAAGGCTCAGGGAACTCATGGGCTTGGCCCAGGAGAACCTGGCAGAAGCACAACAACAGAAAAAGGTGTGGTATGACAGGAATGCTCGAGCTAGAGAGTATGCTGTGGGGCAGCAGGTAATGGTTCTCATTCCTGTCAGACACAACAAGCTGCAAGCAGCGTATGAGGGGCCCTACAAGGTAGTTAGAAAGGTAAGTGATGTTAATTACATGGTGAAACTGCTAGGCAGAAGACAGGGGCACAATTTGTACCATGTTAACATGATGAAACCTTACCATGATAGGGAGATCCTTGTGCTGAGAATCTGCAGTGGATTGCAGGAGGAGTCTGATGGAGATCTGGGGACTGATCTCCTCATTGAGGCTCAGGCTGACACCTCAGTGGAAGGGGTAGCAATGTCCCAGTAGCTATCTCCTTCCCAGGTTCAAGAAATCCGAGCAGTGTTGCAGGAATTTGGGGACATGTTCACTGGGAAACCAGGGTGCACCCACCTGGGGCAGCACCAGGTGGATACAGGACCCCAAAGGGCCTATTAGACAGGCCCCTTATAGAGTGCCTGAGAGATTCAAATAGACTCTGAGGGAGGAGATACAGAAGATGTTAGAACTAGGGGTGATTCAAGAGTCCAACAGTCCCTGGGCCTCCCCCAGTGGTGCTGGTGCCAAAGAAGGATGGCAGCACCAGGTTCTGTGTAGACTACAGGAAATTAAATGGTCACACAGAGTCAAATGCTTACCCCATACCTAGGACAGATAAGGCCCTAGAGCAGCTGGGTGGGGCTAAGTATCTTACAACCATTGATCTTACCAAGGGTACTGGCAGGTGCCCTTGGCTCCTAGTGCTAGAGAGAAGTCAGCCTTTGTGACTCCTTTTGGCTTGTATGATTTCACAAACATGCCCTTTGGGATGAAGAATGCCCCAGCAACTTTCCAGTGGCTGGCAGATCATATCCTGGCAGGAGCAGGAGGGTTTGCCCTTGCTTACCTAGATGATATTGCCATCTACAGCCATTGCTGGCCAGAGCACCTTCAGCATGTCAGGGAGGTGCTGGGCAGACTAAAGAGGGCAGGGTTGACCATTAAGCCGAGCAAATGTCAGGTGGGTATGACAGAGGTCTCCTACCTAAGACATAGAGTGGGGAGTGGTAAGATAAGGCCATAACTAGCCAAAGTGGAAGTCATTCAGGCATGGCCTGCACCTGTTACTAAAAAGCAGGTGAGGGCATTTTTAGGGACAGCAGGGTACTACAGAAAGTTCATCCCCTGTTATAGTACCATAGCTGCTCCTTTTACAAATATGACAAGGAAGAAGAACAGGTAAGATAAGCTAGTGTGGACCCCAGCATGTGAACAGGTATTCCAGAAGCTTAAAGACGTTTTGGGAGGACCCCCTGTGTTAGCCAGTCCAGATTACAGCAGGGACTTTGTTGTGCAGGTGGATGCTTTGAACCATGGGGTGGGGGCTGTATTTCTTCAGAGGGGGAAGAGCACCCAGTGGTTTATCTCAGTTGTAGGATAAAACCCAGGGAGGAATGCTATGCAGCTGTAGAAAAGGAATGTCTAGCAATAGTGTGGGCCCTGCAGAAACTTCAGCCTTATCTGTATGGAAAGAAATTCACTGGTATGACAAATCACAACCCCCTAACATGGTTAAGCAGAGCCAGCCAGCAAAATGCCAAGTTGCTAAGATGGAGCCTGGGGTTGCAAGCATATATGTCCATGCAGCACCATTGTGAGATTAGTAATGCCAATGCAGATGGGCTCTCAAGACAAGGAATGGGGTAAGGTATACTCAGACCTAACTCCCTCAAGCAGCATTTCTCAAGGGTCACTTAAAAAACTAGCTTGAGTTCTCTGGGGGGGGGGGGGGGCGATATGTGAAGATTAGGTGAAGATAAGTGAAGGCTGCCAGCCTAGCCAGATAGAATTTTATAAATAATTCTGTCATTTGTAAATATTAATGTAAGCCACAGGCTTGTTGTCTTAAATGAAAAAAATGCTGCTACAAAAATGTAACAGTGCACTCTGCTGACCAAGCATAGCATAGCATGTTGTGACCCTTCGATCTAAAGTCGGCTTTGGCCTGCCTAGGTGAAGGAATTCTTGCTATTGTTTT
The DNA here is from genome assembly GCF_019279795.1 of Protopterus annectens. NCBI lineage: Eukaryota > Metazoa > Chordata > Ceratodontiformes > Protopteridae > Protopterus > Protopterus annectens. The sequence goes on from NC_056749.1 coordinate 230,460,172, forward strand.
AAGGCCAGAGTTAATGGCCAGAATTTGCATGCATAAATGTCTTTATTGCTCTGGTTTCTGCCCAGAGGTGAAGAATGTAAATGTAGTTTCTGTTTGCCTGGGAACCTAGGGAAGTGTGAAGAATGATGTAATAGGGAACCAGGAATGTGATTTTAAAAACAGAGAAAATCAGAGAGCATTAAGCATTTTTGTCTTGCCCATCCAACTCATCAGCACTCTGTCTTTGTTCTATATGTAAGTTTATCTTAGACTTGTGTTTTCTCTTAGAAATAGCTAGAAACTAGAAAGATTAGACTAAGTTTTTTCTTTGATGTCAGAACTGTACTACTGAATTATTTTAAGTATTTCTCTGTGATTTCTGAACTCTTGACTAGCACTGTGTAGTAAAAAGTATTGTCCTGTGTTTTGCTTATTTGTTATTAAATATTTTCAAACCCTTTCAACTATGGTTGTTTTGTGTAGAGATAATTTAAGCTCTAGAGTACACTGCATGTATATAGCGATCCTGTACCAAGTCATTCTAATAAGCCTTGACTGTTTAGTCATACTTACCAGTTGGATAATAATATTGAACAGTAATAACTGGACACCCTTTTAAGGGTTTTTGAGTAGCTGAAAAATATTAGTGGGTGGTGGCAGCTAATACTACCGTATAGTCTGGGGAAAAAGGGGCACAGCTGAACAACCTGTGCCAGCCTTCCCCAGGAGTATCTTTGGTCTTTGTGGTTGTATAAACTCTTCTCAAAGTGTGTGTGTGTGTGTGTCAGCTACTTGGGCAGGGACATGAAGCACTAGTTGGACAGAGAGGGTGCTGGAGGTTTTAGCTTGCCCACTAGGCTGAGGTCTGGACCCTATAGCTGTGCCAGTGGGGAGTCTTATTTGGGACCTGGAGAGCAAGGGAGCGACCAGCTCCAGACTGACTGTGATCTCTGTTTGCTCTTAAGGGAAATTGCACATTACTGTGCGTATTTGTTATCCTTTCCTCCTAAATGAGACACCCCTCACTTGTGTTAGTGGTGAGGATTGAGACTACTTGATTGCTGGGCCAGGGCACAGGCTTCACATAGAGGAATATCAGAGGCCTACACTTGGCAATTAAAACTGCCTGCATCTTGAGGGATATGCAAATTCAGAAGATTGGAATGGTATGACTCCAAGAAACTAATGTTTCATGTAATCTAAACAGTATCTGTCTCACTGGGGGGGGGGGGGTGTTGAGTAGGCTTGTATAATAAATGTCCATCTGAGGGAGTATAATCCCCTGCCAACACAGTGACATACTGGATTGGCAGAGGATTAATATTAAGTTAACAAAGAAGGCATATGGATAATAATGAGGGTGCAGACAAAATTGAGTATTTTTATTCCCTAGCCATGAATGCCAAGCACTATTTATGCATTCAGAAAAAACAGTGCACTCAATGCTGGACACTCTCCTAGTGTAATCAACTCTAGCCACTCATCTGCTTTTTATTCTAACAGGTGATTTAAATGTTGTTTTGGATTATAAGATTGTTATGTTGCCAAGAGTGCATCTGCAGTTGTTTATGCAGTGGAATTTTATTAGGTCATGGAAGCAGGAATTCCACCTGGCTGATGCTTGGAAAGTGCTACACCTCACAGAGAATAATTTTACATATTATGCACCTAGGCAGGGTTTGGCAAGCATATTAGATTATTTTTGATTAATTAATAGTCTTTGGAAAAAGGGCGCAAAGTTACTATAAATCCCACTGTCTATTCCGATCATAGTAAGGTATTTATGGGTAGTGCCATGGTTGGGAGGAAGTGATTCACTAAAAAGAATTGCAACAGAAGCAAATGAAAGAAGTGGGTGCACAAAGATGCAATCTATATTGAAATTAAGGAACTTGAAGCCAGGGACAATGCAATTTGCTATGACTTGCAACAAAAGAAATGTGAAAGGCTAAAACTGCTATATTGGACTAATCAAATAACTGAGAAAAAGTGTAATGTAGCCATCCTGTGGCTAAAAGATATTAATGGGACAGAGAGAGACTTACAAAAGGAAATCAGTACAATCATAACTGATAACTATAGGAAATTATTTCATGCTGAATTTTGTGACCTATTTTTGGCACAAGAAAGTTTCCTCAATAAAGTGGATTCTGTTGGCTTCCCTGTCTCTTAAGGTTGGTCTTTGTTATTGTTTGTTGATTCATTTATTGGTTACTGGTTTATCATTTTTCCAGCCTCTTGTTGTGAGTGGTGCCAGCAGTGCCAGCCACCAAGGTGAGGTGGATCCCCCTCCCCCAGGGATAACATTCCTAATTCTGGTGAGCTAACACAGCTTATTCAACAAATCCAGTGTCGACCTAATGCCTGGGGGAATGCGTTGCATGGAAGTCAAAGTAGTTCCCGCATGAGCGGATATCTGGGTTTGCCCCTTACACACATTAAAAGAATTTGAGAAATTGATATTAAAATATGAGAAAACCCAATTGGAGAATGCATATCTTCAGAAAAATATTGATTGTAATTGCATTCCCAAGAGATTAAGACTGTGGCATTACCCCAGTAGTACTGGGTGGAACGCCAACATGTTAGAAGAGCTTCAGAAAATTTTTAATAGACCCAGGTTTGACATTTTATGGCTATTTATCAAATATAATAATGTAGAGCTAAAACAAATGTCCACTCAGATGGATGTGTTGAATAAAAAGATCAAGGAAGATCTTCTTTTTGAACATTATAAATCTAACTATGTTAATATTTTTCAAAAAGTAGATGCGAATTGTGACCGATTGCTGCAACGTAAACTGAATAAATTAAAAAGGGACCTGTCTGACTTTGAAGCAGGTGAGGCTTATCTGAAACCACCAGGATTGCTAAGCAATGGGTATTCGCCCAATCAAGGTGAAACAGATAACTCAAATAGTGATAGTGTGAGAGTTTCCAATCAGCAAGACGATTCTGTCCCTTTAGAGGTGGAATTGGTAAGAAATTCGGAGAGGATCAGGAACAACCAACGTAACTATTGTGGTGATTATGTGACCCAAGAATTTTATCCATGTTACCAGCAGTAACTTTGGATGATTTTCATGAAACACAAGGTACTAAACTCCCTATTTTTCTTGATAATTCAACCAGAGATTTTTGCATCTATAACTTTTCTAACTAAGCACTAACTGTGAAACATGTCGATTTATTGGCAAAAGGGTTGATCTTTGTCCCTTCTAGATGAGCCAACATCACTAAAACTATTTTAGACTTGAAACTTTTTGTAAGGAGCTAAATTTAGCCCTATGGTTTAATAATAACACAGCTTCCTTTAACGCTTCCTTACATCATACTAGCACATTTAATCCACCTATTCAGGCTATAGTGCAAATGTATGAAAAAAGTTATGAGAATGAAACTAGGAATTGTCATAGGACTTGTAAGTATGAACAATTTAGTAATACGAGTAAAAATGAATACAGCCTACTCAGTGACTTAACATCTGACACTGAGATACAGGAAATGAAACACGATAAAGGGGGTGGACTGGCAGTCATGAATCAGGTTGACTATGTAAACAAAACAAATTATTTGTTGATTTCTGATGGTTATGAAATGGTGTCACTGAATGAGATACATACTGCTTATTCTAAAATTGATTTAAGCTTGACCAATCTTTTGTTAGAAGGCAGTATTTCAAAAAGTGAGTATGAGTTTATGTTGAATGACCGGCCAGTGGTTGGTAGTATTTTTTGAATTCCAAAAATATACAAGGATATCAATAAACCCCCTTTATGGCCAATATTAGATGGTAAAGATCAAAAAATATTTTCATTGCTAAGTTTCTTGATGCTAAATTAATACATGGTGTTGCTAACATTGAACAGGTTTGTAAGGATTCGTGGCATTTTTTAAAAAATGTTCAGTGAAGCTGAGTTTCTCAGGGATGCTTTGTTTCTTACCATAGATGTACATAATGTATTTTCTGTGATCCCCCATGACTTAGGGATCAATTGGGTTGAAGAACAATTATTTAAACATTGTTAATTGAAGTCAAGTGATGTTAATGATATGTCTTCTTTGATGGAATTGGATTTAAAGAACAATTATTTATTTTTTGAACTTCAATTCTTTGGACAGACTACAGGGGTTGCCATGGGGGCTGCTTGTTCCCCCGTGTTTGCTAATTACATTATGGGGGAATGGGAAGAGCAGTACATTTTTAATGGTCCTTATGTGGGAAATTGGGCAATGTACACCAGGTTTTTGGATGACATTTTTGATGTGGAAAGGAATATACAGGTTCAGTTAGATGAATTCCTGATGTGCATTAATAGTTCTGTAGAGTTTCTAACTTTTTCTCACACTTACCATCTCGACCATATATTGTGTTTTTGGATGTGAAAATTAGTAAGGATTTTCAAAATAAAATATATGTGTCCAACATTTGTAGTAAACCCACATTTTCTAATTCATACCTTCATTTTTCTAGTGGTCACCCTAGTACCAAAAGAAGGCCATTGTCAAAGGTCAACCGGTCAAGTTAGCTAGGATGGTGTTAGATGGGCCACAATTTTTAGCTGAATGTGAGAAAGTGATCAACATGTTTTTAGCTAGGGGGTTACCCCAGTGAAATTTTGCTTTAAATTCAAATGGAAGTAGTAACTAAAAGGGAAAAAGGAATTTATCCATTTTAAGTGGTAACCACATTTTGACGTCAACTACCCTCGGTAGACCAGGTTGGGGTAATCAGGTTTTTATTTGGACACTCCTAATATTACCAATATTATTTTTAAATATCAGTGGATATTTTCTACTGATCCAAGTATTTTGTAAAAATTGGGATGCAAACCTGAAATCAGTTATAGAAAGGACATCCCTTTCCAACAGTTACTTGAGATGGGTAATAAGACTTGCTATAGGCACAGTAAAATAGGAACCTACAAGTGCGGTGCATGTAGGCAATGTAAACATGTATTAGGAAGCAATCACAATGTTGTTCGAAACAAGAAATACATGGGCAAAGATTAATACAATTGTAATTCTAGCAATGTTATATACGTTGCCCAGAGTAACCAATGCCCATGTTTTTATGTGGCCTAAACCTCTAGAAGACTGACCGATTATATGTATGAACATTCTTTGGATATCAGAAATGGAAAATTAACAAGTGCATTGTATAGACATATTAATAAGTACAGCTGTCATGATTTTAGATTTTTTGTGATTGATTCTATTAAAATCGTTCTGCAGGGGAAAGTTACTAAAGAGCATTTATATTTCACATAATTGCTGTGGCAGATTAAGTTGGATGAAATGGTTCATCCTGGGTTAAATGACAACTGCTCTTTGGCTCCAGTGTTAAAACTTAAACATTATGAAATTTAGGATTGTGTTTAATATTCTGTTATTTTTTATTTTGTATTATATATATTTTGAAACATTTTAGTATTGTTTTATACATTAGAGTTGTTTATATGTGATTGATTATGTAATTGGTCAGATGACCTGGATCTTATGTATATATATATATATATATATATATATATTGGTACATCAGGAGGGTACAATTATGTTCTGATGAAGTTCTGATTTATGTGAACGAAAGCACTCAACACAATTTATTTGTTCAATAAACTGGATTCTGTTGGCTTCCCTGTCTCTCGTTGTTGGTCTTGGTTACAGTTCCCTCAAAAGAATTGAATGTCCAAATGTATCCGCTACACAAAGTGAGAATTTGAATCTATCCTTAACCCTGGATGAGATACAACTAGCCATAAAAGCACTGTCTGACGGTCTAACTGCCGATCTTTACAAAAAGCTCAGTCTGACCAAGGGGCTTTTTCCTTTTCAGTTTAGAATGTCTACCCCCAACACTCTTGTCAAAACTTATTAATGGCCATGGATGCAAAGATTTTGGACAAAGTTTTGGCAGATAGATTGTGAAAGGTTATAAATGGAGTGATTAGTGACTTGCATCTGGGTGTTGCCTGCATAGATAAGGAATACTGGGGTTACTGAGACTTTCTTAATACGCAACATACTGAAAGATCTTTTTTTAAAATTTAACAAGGTGTTTGACTCAGTGAGGTAGGATTTTACATGGAAGGTACATGGGACAGTTGGGAAAACAGCTTTTTTTTTTTAATATTAACTACTCTATAACCAACTGGTGGCACAGGTGGTAAGTAACATTGTGTGCTCATCCCCTTCCCAGGTTAAGAAAGGTGCAAGGCAAGGGTGCCCCATCTCTCCTTTTTTAATAATGGTTATAGAGGCCTACAGCATTTATAACTACCAGAACCACAGTCAGTGGAGAATTCTATTATCCACCATAAAACAGCAGATGCGTGGTTCTCAAATTACTGCATCCCTTGGTTAAGCAATCCACAAATCTGGATTTCAGAAATCTTGCATGTAATGCATCAGCTCAGATCCATTCTGGACTTTCAGTGAATTGGGATAAGTCTGGCCTACCCCCCCAACACCTAATTCAATGCATATTTTTTTTTTCCTACAACACAGTATACAAAGTGTGACTATATACAAGTATCTTGGAATATGGGTTTCAGATAGTTCTGCAGAAATAGCAGGTGACAGTCTTCTGAAACAGTGTCAGGAAAAGCCTGGCCTCTGGGCAAGACTGAAACTCCTGCTGCTAGCCAAAATACAAGCTGTAAGGATTCAGATGTGTCTTCTCCCAAAATTCCTATTTCTAGTTAGACTCATCCCTAACTTCATCTACCATCCACTATTAAATTCCATATACTGCCTTTTTGGGATTATCTGAGACAACATATACCCTAGGATCATTTGGAAGAAAACCGTGGCTTCCAAGAAATATGGTGGGCTAGAAAGTACCTGATCTTATCTAATATTTGCACGTTGCTGATCAAGCTCACCTGGTCACAGTCCTCCCTAGACCGTTATGGCCTCCTACTGGAGGCTGTCTAATTGTCCCTGCAAAATAATACAACTTTCTATCATGAACATATGGGATCCACAAAGAGCAGAAAATAGACTTTTCAAACTGTTGACTAAGAATAAGCTTCTTTTAAAGGGGAATGATCCATGGTCAGAGATTTGGTCAAATAAATCTGTATGCATAGATAATAAGAGCTTTCTTTGGGTTTATTGGAAGGAAGGAAACTTTTTTTTTTGGTAATATTTGATCATTGAACTCATCCCTCCCCATTAACATTGTATAGTGTTGTCACAAATGTTGTAAAGCAACCCTCTCTTGGTGGTAATATCCCCAATTAGTGAGCACAGCTCAAGCATTTAGAGCAGCTGAGAACTCACTCTGTCTCATGACTGGCTGGAATGTAAGACAGAGGACACCTAGGCCTAGGGTGATGGCTTGTCTCTAACAGGCATTAGATGATTATAGCCAGAGTGTATTTGAGTGTGACAGATAGGTGTGGGTCAAATTATTTAACTCGCAGATTCCAGAACATGAATGCTGCAGCCGTATTTTAGTGTTCCATTGGAATAAATGACACACAGTTACGTTGTTCCATTTTAAAAACACCCATTTGTGTCAGCTAACCTCCACACAAATGTAATCCAGCGAATGGGACATTAATGATTGTTGGAGATACATGAAGACTAATGCTGTCGATATTTATCTACTCTGGGGATGCAAGATTGTTTAAGGAATATGGCCAAATGTGTATAGGTGGCACTCAAAGCAGCCAGATGCACAGTCCCATCATTATTTTATAAAAAAGTTTTAGATTTTAGGAATATTATCCAATGGTGTAGGTTAATTTAAGATGCAGAACATATGGTTCCTGCAGTTAATAGGAATTGTATCCACAATAATCTTTAACTACCTGAAGAAACTTCCACCAGAGATTATGAAGGACTTGTATTGGTAAAGTAATGGTTTATGAAATTGTTACAAAAAGTAAAGCATGTAGAACTTAATGAGTCCTGGTACATCTGGTTGTTATTATGGTCTGATGTATTTAACGAATAGCTGATTTTTTTTTTATCATACAGTTTTTATTAGATGCTCTGTTTGTACTGAGTTTGAAATAGAGTTGAATTTCACAAAAGAACTGCATTTTTCTGGATTCAAGCTGTGATATTTTACATCATTGATTGTCTCTTCAGAAAATAAGTGTTTTAGTGTAGCTACTGTTTACAGTTTGACATTTGCATATGGCCAACAAATATTAATCTAACACAAATTAATTCTATTTATTTTATTTAAGGGTATGTACATTGATTTTTTTGACCATTTACAGCATCCACTTTCTTCAATAAAATACCAAAGAAAAGGAAAAAAAGTACAATGTGTTATGTTAACCTTTTGACACATTAAGTGATCATGCATAGCTCAATACAACAATCATATGCATGATGCATTGCTGAATCTGTTGTATAAATAACATCAAATAAACAGATGATACAATGCCTTTGAGATAAATAATTACCTTTCTAGCTCTCCATAAGCAAGTAGAAGTTTTCCCCATGTTTAATTAGCAATAGCTTTTTCATTTGTTCACATAACCATACACACTATTTGAGAGATTGTTTTAACCAGTAGGCTTAAAGTTGATGAAATGTAGGCTGGAGACAACATATTCAGTGAAACTAAATTCCATATTTCTGGCCCAGAAAGAAGAATGCCTTGGTAAAGCATTCTGTGGAGAAGACTAGAGCCAAAAGTGTTGGCATTAGAAGACAAGCAGCAACAGCTAAAGTTATTGTTTAGGAATAATGAGCAAAGTGGGGAGGTATCTCAGTTAGTAACAAATCATCAGATTTTAATGAGGATGTGGATATGCTGGCTAAGGGCAGTTGGTAATACGGTTCCTAGAGCAAAGGTTACGCAGTAGTACTCAGACTGGACCATACAATTTTCAGAACTTATTTTACTGTGTGTGCCTATTACTACTGATATGATAAAGAGCCCCATTATCAACAATGGAAGCCTGTTTTCAATACTGCAATGAACACTAATCTTGCAGTGGTGCATTTTTTTGCTTCAAAGGATAATAGATATGATATTTTGCAACAGGTGTCCAGTTAATCCTTTGTAGAAACACCATTGGAATGAGGTAAAACATAAAATGCTTGTAAGGCCAGAATCCTAACTATTTAAATTGTCAAAATGAGTAAAGTACTGTCCAAAATGTTGAAGTTGCTGATGATGGATCTGGCCCCCCTGCACCATCTTACTAATGTATGTTAATATTAACCTTATCCCTGCCCCTGCAGTCTGCCTTAGAAAATACTTTCTGTAACATGACCACTGTACTAGATATCCCAATGGCATACAGCAACACATGGATGCACACTACTAAATCTGCCCCTCACTATAACTCCAACCCACAAACAAACATGCACAAACATACCCATCTAATGCTGGAACTTGTGTTATATCAAAAAGCTTCTGCATTAAAGTCACCAGCCCACACTTACCACATGCACTGGTTTCTTCCTTTCAACATCTGTAGCAACCACAAATGGGGGCTTTCATAAAATTTTCCAAGCATTTCACTCTATTTTGATGATTTGATATATATGTGGATATTTGTTTTGGTGTACACACATACATATACTCACACCTACAAATGCTTTTATTTCTCTGTTTCATTTGTTGAAAGGAAATTGTCAATTTGGGTAATTTTGGTTTTGCTGTTACAGTAGCAGTGGTTCTTTGCGAGACTGGATATCTGCTAGGTTAAAGAGATCTGCCTTTTCCCTACTGTAGCCTGATCTCAGAATTAGTATATGTAAGTTGTAGGGGTTTGGGTGCAGGTTAGTTGACACCTTGCACAAACTCCATTTTCTTGTTTTCAACCAAATAATCCATGAATGTAAGTTGATCGACAGAATGTTAGCTGGCATAGTAAGTTTTCATTCTTTTATTATGTACTCATATAAATATAGGTTGTGGTATATACTAAGGTAACAGAAGCACTTTGTCCATTAAATAATGGGAGTTTATAAAACCAGAAAGCAAATAGCAGTTCAGGTATGCAAACACTTTTTTAAGATAAGACAAAAAAAGTCATATTCTGCTAACACTCATTTCATTTCAAGTCCAGTTCTCAAATAGCAAATGCAATCTCAAGGAAAATTCTCAACATGATTAGATGCCAACTTGTCTCAGATCCTATCCTCATAGGTATGATCAAACGCCTGTCACATACCAATATGTTTTACCACTAGCACTGCTTTACAAGACATCAACAAGTGTACACACACAAGCTCATTGTTTGCAAATAAGAACTGCCCAATAAAATAGTAACCTATTTCAAAACAATCAATTCTGTCCACATGGTGTTCTCATGATGAATAAATAATCTGTTTACAAAATGTCCTTTCTGTCACAGTGGGTAGCATTGTTTTGAATGGGCAGTGCATTCTTCGTAGTATTAACCTCCATTGTGTGTTCGTGTTTTCTCAGGCATCCGAATTAAAGCTAATGAAAAAGGTTGTCAAAGGTGTATGAACTTGCTGAAAATGCATATTGAGAAGCAATCGGTACTCAGGATCACAGCTTTCTCTTGTAGCCTTACATGTAAATGAAGGTAATCCAGAAAGCTCAAGTAAGGTCTAGTGTCCCACCTGTGTCCCTGAGGGTGACAGGACTAACGAGAAACAGAGTACAGAGGTTTAGTCTACTTAAAATCACTTTAGTAGATCTTGGAGACTCTCTCTCTATGATGCTCTCCCTGTTGGAGGGATAAAGATGCATTGTTGAAGTTTTGAGTACTTTATTCAGTTAAGTAGGTAGATGGATGAGTGTTCTTGTTCAGATCTCTTCAAATGCAGACTGCAATAAAAGAACCCACCCTAGAAGAGCTAAGAACACTACGAAAAAAAAATGAAGTCACAGATAGCAGTAGACTTAGATGAGGTCACCGCAGATATGATCAAGATGATATGTGAGTTAGGGGAAAAATGGTTCCAGGGGGTAGTCAACACACTACAGAGAGAAGGGCATACCCCAGGTGACTGGAGAATAAGCATTCTAGTTTCAGTGTACAAGAACAAAGGGAATTTTCACAAGTTTGGCCAATATAGACATATCAAAAACCTGTAACACCCCATGTACGTGCTGGTAAGGATCATTGACACATGATCATAGACTAGTAGAAAGTAACACTGAAGATAAGCAGTTTGGATTCAGGCCAGAATGCAGCACAAATGGCCAGATATTTGCAGTGAGATAGTTAAAGATGAATAAAGACACCAACTGGCCATTCCTAGACTTGGAGACAGCATATGATAAGGTTCTAAGAAAGCTCATTTGAGCAGACCTATGATGGCTTGAAGTCTCAGAGATATTTGCAAAATTAGTGCAAGCTCTGTACAAGGACCCAAAGACACAAGTACAAAAAATATTTGGACTCACAGGGGAGGAATAGGTGTGCATCAGGGATTATCTCCAAGCCAGCTGTTGTTCACATTGGTGATGGACTGCATTAGCAAACAAGTTGGAGGGGACAGATCAACAAAGCTGCTGTATGCATACCATGTGGCATTATAAGCAGATTCTGATCAAAAAGTACAGCAAATAAAGAGAGACTGGAATGCAAAACTAAGGCATACTGCATAAAACTGAGTACAGACAAGACAATTGACATGGCAGCAAAAGGGGGAAATCAGAAGAAGCTGAAAATTAAGTATCTGGGAGGGATGGCTGAATGAGGAGTTTAAAGATAGAATAACTGATGCTACAGTCATCTGGCAGTGTGTGTCAGGGGTAGCTGATGCAACAGTCATCTGGCAGAGTGTGTCAGGGGTGGTATATGATAGAAGAATGGCAAAAAAGTAAAAAAAAAAAAAAGAAAAGTGTACAAAACCGTGGTAAAAACAGTCTGACTGTATGGTAGGGAAACTTGGGAAGTGAAGGCAGAGCAGTTAAGGAAGCTAGAGATAATGGGAAGTGAAGGCAGAGCAGTTAAGGAAGCTAGAGATAATGGGAAGTGAAGACAGAACAGTTAAGGATGCTAGAGATAATGGGAAGTGAAGGCAGGTTAAGGAAGCTAGAGATAATGGGAAGTGAAGGCAGAACAGTTAACGAAGCTAGAGGTAATGGGAAGTGAAGGCAGGTTAAGGAAGATAGAGATAATGGGAAGTGAAGGCAAAACAGTTAAGGAAGCTAGAGATAATGGGAATGAAGTGCCTGAGATGGATGGTAAGGATGAATAAATGAGGGCGTCCGGGAAGAAGTCAAAGTAGTTTCAATTGCAGAAACGATTGAAGAAAATTATGGTGTTTTATCCAAATGTGCAGGAAAGCAGACAATGTTTTGGTGAAGATGATTTGGGAGAAACCAGAAGAAGGCAGGAGGAAATGAGGGTATCCAGCAAAGAAGTGGATGGACTGTGTGCGAGAAAACCTGTTGCAAGCATGACTGTTGAAAAAGGTAGGTGAGTGATATTGAATTATGAGGCATAACAACAGATGACGTGATACTCTGACCCCATGTAGAAAATGAGAAAAAGAGGGTTGTTGAATGACTATGATGATGATGACACTGTTCCTCACTGTCAAACCTGCAGCACCCAGGTGCTAACTCCCTATTTGTGTACCTCATCTAAGATTAAATAAGCATGTTGCTGTATTTGTGCATTTTCCTAATGTTGTTGAGCATTTCACCACCTCTGCTATAACTTCAGTACGACACTTCAGTCAATGCTAAAATGTTTACAAATCTCAGTGTTAATTTCTACTTCACTGCAGAATCATTTGGCAAATTACAGCTTGGCTATCCACGGATATGTTTTTAAGTTAAACGAGCTTGCACTACATTGATCAAGCCACTTCACTTTTTGGGTGCTGAAGTCTCCTTGATCATTTATCTCTTTGTTTATAGTTTTGATGTTGTGCTTTCTCGATTTGTCCATCACTTGTTGGAATTAAAAAAAAAAAAAAAAAAAAAAGACAAAACACAAGAGGTTTAATGTGCTTTCGTTCCCTTCTGGTCTTGGAACATAAACAGAACTATACAAAGAATCATTTGAACCACTTATACAGAGTGTGAAACAATTAAAAAGTAATGAAATACTAAGTTATTTAACATTTATTTGCTGGGAAATTCCATCTGGGACAGAGCCCATTTTCAGAGGTGGCCAGGGGAGAAATGCTCCAGACGCATGTCTTTGGAATGTAGGAGGAAACCAGAGCACCTGGATGAAATCTACATGAATGCAGGGAGGACCTGAAGACTCCACACAGAAGGCACCCCAGCTGAGAATCAAACTGGAGAACCTCACATTCTGAGGCAACAACACTAACCACTGCACCATCCAGTCTGTAATCAATCGATAAACTCATAACAATTAATTCATGAATAGCTGTATAAAATGTAATACATATTTAAGTTCAAAATTATCTAATAAACATATAAAAACATTTTTTAAACATTCTCTTAGAAAATTCAAAGAAAATACTGTATGTTATGTTTTGTGATTGATTTAGTGACAGTATTTTCATGGAATTTTCTAACAAAACATTTCAAAATGTTATATAAAACCATGTTTTTAAAGGTTCCCTTTTACATTCTCGAAGACGCACTTACCCAAATACATAAACGCTGACACATCTTCATCGAACCACATAAACATTGATCGCCCTGAAGAGTGAAATCCGAAATGTCGAATCGTCATGGTCGCTCCTTCCAGGGTATAGCTTCATAAGGTAAGTGTGCGATAGTTACGGATCTTAAGGTTAGGGTGCGGGTTAAGGTAAGTGCATAGATGGTAGTATATGCAAGATGTGGTGTAGGGTTAGAAGTAGTGTTTTGGTTAGTGTATGTATGTGTTTATTTAGTTTGTTAGGGTACACAGTATGTAGCGGGCAGTGAGGTGGGACAACTATAACGGTTCGTGCTTTTGAATTTCGCGGTTTAGGGCGTTCAGTGTATTCGCAGTTCGTGGAATATGTGTCGGCGTTTATGTATTCGGTTAATTGGGCATTCAAGCTTTCAATATAGACCTGTTTTTTAAATGTTCTCTTAGAAAATTCCAAGTGTTTTTTATGATAAAAAAAATTAAAACACAGAAGTGCTTGATGTTACTTTGGAGTTTCTGGGAATAGTAATTGTGTGACGTAAGACTAAACAATTAGCATGTTGTGATTTATGTATAAATTATAGAGGGAGGCAGGACTATAATATTTAAACAGATAAGGTCTGAAATGGTAAATATGGACATTGTAGTTGCTAGAAACATTAACTGTAACCTGAAGAAAATAAATATAACACTGGATATTAAAGTATATTGGGTAATGAAGTATAGAAAAATGCAAGTAGGAAATGAGAGACAGTATAAATATGTAAGAGGAAAATTTTAAATTAAATTAATTTTTGTTATGAGATGGGTTATGTGATGTACAAGGGAGATATATTATGGGTCATCTGGCAGTATGGACAATAGTAAGCTAGAGTAATGATAAGCTTATTCATGTGTGGCTATCTGAAAGTCTTTTCTTAAGGAAAAAAGTAGCCTCACTACTCAACTCCTGCAATCTTTCACAAATGATCAAGAAAGGAGCAAGATTAAACCACAATGGAAGCTAGATATCCTTACTGGGCATTCTCATCTTCAGAATTCCCAATAATCTGCTAAAACTCCATATTCTACCTTGAGAATTCAGTGACCACAATCCTTCATTTCACCCTGGTCTTCAAGTGCATTACACACACACTGTTATATGGACAACTAAGTATTCTTGCCCTAACAATTTTGAAAAAATCTTTCAAAATGAACTGCATACAATTAAGTGGTCAGACTGGTCACAACTTTATGCTGCTGCAGACCCCATCTCATTGATTTTGATGCCTTTGTCAATATTCTGACCGCTATTCCAAGATAAGATCCTTCATATGTACTGAACTGATGTTAAGCTCCTAATGTGCCATAGATATTTTCTGATCTAAGGATATTAAAGAAAGGTACGCAGAGAGAGGGGGTTAACTGGAAAAGACCCCCAGAACCACTTATATACAATCACTATCAGGATATGAGGAGAAGTACCAGAATTAAAACTAATACTGCTAAATCAGATTTCTTAGAAACCTTAAGTCATCACTTCAGTAATCCTAAACAATTCCTGCATACCATTCAGTCTGAAAGTATTAATAGTCTTTCCAAAAAATCATCACTTCTTCCTTCCCAAATTCTAGTCAAATCGAAGACATTGCTTTCAACATAAATTCCCAAATGACAAATACATCCTGTCTGTTTAATGTCTCCAAGTATAACACATGCTTCCAGTGTATAACATCCAAGAATATATATACTTTTAGTTCAAAATGATCACTAACACAATAATAATAATAAAACACTTTAAAGGCTTTTGTTAGAACTTTAGTCTTTCATTCCATTACTTGCATGCTCAGACGCTTAACATTAAATTAAATCTACTCTCTAAACCTCACATATTTAATTTATTCTTTTAACAAAAATATATGTTCCTGGCTTCAAATACACACATCATCTACTAAATAAGAGTTCCTAATTCCAATTATCTAAATTATTTCAGGCCTATAACTATCATTCACCCAATGGGAAAAGTATTTGTGAAATTGATCTATGAACAAAGACTCGGATATTTTCAAAATACAAAATTCTTGCACATAGAACATTTTTGCATTACCAACCAAAATGGGTATTTTCCCCTAGATCTCTAACTTCAACTGTGTATGTCTTGGCTTGGTTTGTGGTTCCCTGCTTTTTTCTATATTAACAGTCTTCATCGGGACTTGCCATCCACAAATTTAATACTGTACACAGATTGTATCGTCTTCACCACTGTTCAGAAACCTGTCAGACAAATTACCTCCTCATTACAAAGTGACTTTTCATTGTTTTGGAATTAGCTTGCTCAATACAGACCTATTATTAACAGTTCTAAATTATGATATTTGGGACATCTAAGAGGCTGGTAACATTGCTGCTTCAGTTCTTAATGAACCTTTTAGAAATTTAGTACATAGCACAAACTGTGTCTCAGTGTTGTTTTACATTACTTTTTCATTCTATAATCACATCCAATCCACCATATATAAAATGTCATTTCTAATCAAGGTGTCCTATAAATGTTCCCACTTACTTATACTTGAAGTGTGATGCTCTATTGTTATTAATTTTCTGCTCACAAGATTAGAATATATACTTCCCATAACCAAACCCCTTTCTAGTCACAACCCCTCTGCACTACAACTTCAAGTAAAATTCTTAGATTCAGACACCTAACAAGTCCAAATGAGCACTATTGCATTACAATCAAGATGATTAAATTGCTTCCCATCTCTGTTTACAGCTTTATTTATGCTCAAAATAACCCCCTCCAAGATACTCAAGGACAGATATTGCTCTCCTCCAGGTAACTGATTGCAGATTTAAAAATCAGCTACTTAGTATGACCTCACTCAACTGTAACATTTGAATATGCCTAGTTTCACCTTAGATACCTGCAAAAGAACTTTGCTAAAGCTATCTCCTGCCTCCTTGAACAGTGCTCCTAAACAAATCACTTGACTACAGGATATCTCAGTATTTAAAAAATAAACTAAAGGCATAGGATTTCAGTATTTTATTAAACTTCTCTACTAATTCATCAGCTGGTGGATGGGACACCAATGTCTTCAGCTATTTGATCTTAAAGCTCTAGCATAATTTAGGAAAAACCCTTGACATAAAGGGATGTACCTTGGTAAGTAAGCATCTCTCTAGCAATACAAACCCTGGTGAGTAGCAATATCAGTTCTCTGACAATAGATATTGCATTACCTTTGCATAATGAAACTTCTGTAAATTGTGTATTGTCCATTAAAAAGCATAATTCTAGATAAAAATCATCATCTGCAGACAAGGATAACATAGAAAATAAAAAAAAAATACAATCAGCAAATTATGTCATATTAGGAATAAATTATTTACAGTCCAAGTAATGTCCAATAGTTTGACAAATACAATCAGCTGAATTAGAATGAAATACCTACTGTAATTCCGTTGACAGCATTCATTAACAGCTAGGATAAAGGGTACTTAAACGTTGTAATGCAAGTAAATACTGTTGATTTGTTTCTAGAACTCCTTCCTTTTACTGAAGCAATATGTGGAAAGTTACACATCTCCAAAGTATTTTAACTGTCTTTGAATAAAAGTTTAAGATGTTGGTACTACCACATGTAATACCTTTTATTTTGTTTGTTTATGGTTTTTATGTTGGTTGAGCTATGAGAAAACTAAATGATGCATATGACATTAATTATACAAGAAAAAGAAAAGATGACAAGAATGCCCTTTTTAAAAACAATATTGTCTGTCGTAACGTCAGACATTTTCTTTTTCATATCATTGGCTGTGTAGAGTCACACTGGGCTGGGAGGAAACAGGATGCTATACTTGACTTTAAGGAGTACATATGGCAATTTGTGTTCCCCAGCATTAAAAGAGCACTTGCATTTCTAAAATGCTCTTAAATTTAAGAAATTAAGGAAATAACATTTTCCCCACCCACTTCAGGCATGTTTGATATCCAAATCAACGTTGTTTGATTTGCTTCTTGATGGACATTTTTACAACTTGCATTTCTCTGCATAAAGGATGTTTGTATGAACACTTTATCTGATGAAGACAAAGACGAAATTGCCTAATAGTAATCTGAATAAAAAATATGCAGATTCTACTGAAGCTGCAACTTCTTCTTTAGTTCAGTTTAATTTAACTTTGTGTATAAATGACTGTAAGGCGGTAGTTACTGTATTAATAAACCTTTCCTTTGTGCATACTGCTGATTGTTCCCATTGGAGATTGGATGAAGTCTCTCTCTACCACTCCCACTCTTTCCACCAAGGAGTAGTTCCCTCCCCTCACTTTATCATTTTCTGTCTTCTTCTCATTAGATCATCAATATTCTCTCCCCCAAATCCAACTTATTACAATCTCAAAATAACCAGCTGTTGACCCACCCGTTCTAAATACAGCAGTCATGTTATACCTCTTAACTTTCTTAATTATTGCCTCATATTAGTGCTGCTGCCTGTCCTGTCCATAATTTTAATTTTATTTATTTATTTGCATTTTAAAAGTTAACATCTTTATTTTCTTTATAATTAATGCCCAGTTCTTGCTAATCTGTTTCATTACCCCTGCCTCCTCTTAAACACTACTCTCATAATCTGTTTGCCCATCATCTCTCCTGCTGGTACGTGTCAAAATCATTTAAATTGAAATTACATAAATTCTATATATTGCAAGAGTGTTTCCTTTGTATGTCAGGAAATAGTTTACTTAGCTCAGGCCCTATTGCCTAGACAAACAGTAAACCTTCCATAGTGCCCCATTCCAACTGCCAAGCACTGCTGTTACAAATGCTTATGGCCAAAATAATGTAGAGCAATCTGACACCTGCATAAACTGTAGTCACCTAAATGTCCAGTAAATCTCAGTGATCTGGCTTAAACCAGACTCTGTCCTTTTCAGGTATATTCAGCAGCCGAAGTGTCAAACTTGAATGACCGATAAAGTTTATGTCCAAGAATAAGAGCCCTTCTGTTGATATTTCATTGCTCTCCAACTTAAAACATTTCATTCAGTAACCACAGCTCAAAAAGGCTGGTTGTAAAATATAACACTGAAGTCTATATTAAACCAAAGAACTTGCTTCCCAAATAAGATTACCTGAGCTTTCTAAACTCCCTAAAACATGGATTATAGACCAAAACTAATTATCCTAGAAAACACCAACCTCAGCTTTGTCTTTCAGATTGTAAACCCAACATTGCTGAACAGCTTTCTGTTTATGTTCTTTGCCAGCTAGTCACAAAATCTTACCAGTTCATATCAATTACAGGCCAGCATTACCTGCATAAATGCATATTTAACCAATTAATCACACTAATATTCTAATACTTTACTGTATGGAATTTCCTGCGTAACCACTTGCCATTCAAAAAACATTGCACTACTTCCAATTGCTATAATAGGTACGCTTTTATCTCTACCTCTTAACTGTCTTATCGATTCCCTAGCTATTTTTGAATGGACCCCTTGTATTTCATTCAAAAATCATTGTTCACAATTGACTTTGATATTCCCTGTCTTTACATCTAGGATAAATAGAAGCTACCCCATGGATTACTCTGACTCTATAGAATCTCAGAAAGAATGTTGAGACCTTCTCCAGATACCATGGAATAGAATAAATCCCCACTGCACTCATCTCTAAATTTAAATGTCTAACTATTGAATCCAGAATAACTATCAAAACTGATAAATCTCAAGAATTCAAAGAAAATCAGACTTGTCAGCAACCTATAAATCATCAGAAACCAAACCAAAAGATTCTTAACAGCACCTTTGACCATAAATCCCCTTTTTTCTCCCTCCCATTGGCAGATGCAGCTGTATCCTGACTTTACTTAAACTCTGTGCTCCGTCTTCATAAATCCTCATAACATTAAACTCTCTTTCCTCCTCATACATCGTCTCTCTTACACGTCTACCCATGTCCCACTATCCCAGATCCACATGATTTCTTACTCTTACTACACTCTCTCTATTCCAAGAAGTTAAATATCTACCCATGATTACCTGAAAAAATGTATCTAACCACCCCCTTAAAATTTTCTTTTGTACATTATTGAGAGAGACATACTGTTCAGTCTCTCCCTAACATCTGACATTCTCCCCCAGAAGATGCTATCATTTTGCTCTCTCAACTAAAATGTTTAAATCAGCCTGCTGCAGTATGTTTGTGTGTCAACATGAGAACAATGGGGGTGGGGTCCTAAACATTGCTAACTTGTAGGTGTCGAGTAGGTATAATGAATAATCATGAACTAAATATAAATGAATTCTAAGAAAGGAATATATTTTTAAGTATCTCACATGTTTGTAACCATTTACAACTGAAGTTAGGTAGATCATTTTTAATAAGTGATTTAGTTGTAAAGAAATTATAAGGTATGCCATTTCTTTTCATATAATCAGCCATGTATTCATTTCACCAGTTTTGTTAGACACAAGAGAAATAATAGAGATGACATTGGCAACAATTACTTTCCTAAATTTCCCTGAATTTGACTAGCTGAAGCTTCAACCAGACAAAATAAAGCATTATAAAATATGTTTTTGCAAAGGACAGGCCCTCTTGCTCAACCTTAATTAAATATATTGACTACAAGGTTGTATATCAATGGAGAAAGGGAAAGGCCCACACTCACTGAATCACTTTAGTTATACAAAACCCACAGTGATTTCCTGTATGAAGCAATGATTGATAAAGTTCAACTTCTGTGAATTGTAATCAGTGAGCTTTACCCTCGTCAAATGGTAGAGTAACAACTGCAGTCCTTTTCAAATAAATAATAAAGTATAGTTGCTTTTAAATTCCATTTCCCTAGCTGGTAGAACTCAGCTTATCATAAACATGTATCAATGGAGTTTTTCTATGTTTAGATAGACTAAGCATGTTAGCTTTTAAGAAGATGTTTGGGTTACTAAAATGAATAATTAGCTTGACAGACAATTCCTTGTATGGGCTCATATTTTTCAGTGAAGTGTAGTTGTCTAATAAGATGAATTCAATTTATGTGGGCAAGTAAGAAATGATGGTATAAAACATTTGCTTTCTGTTGCAGTTACATCAGTGTAGAAGCCATATACATTGCATATCTGAATGATACACATGTAGTCAGCACAGAGTCTGTTACCAGTGGATTAGATCACTATGCAGTTTGCATTCATCACAGTGAACCAAAACATTTTAAATAGAAATGTATACATTTTTTCTGTTGAAATGCTTATTGTATATTTGTGTGTCGGGGGGGGGGGGTATTAACCAAGTGAGAATGAAGGTTGTATAATATATTTCATACTACTTAATATTTCCAAGAGCTCAAATTAAGACATATGACTTTTACCCACAGCTACTCTGGCAGATGACTGCAGTGTTGGTTGCTCTAAAAAGAGAAGAACAAAGACAGTCCCAGATAACAACAATACAAAACAGCAACAGCTTTCCACAGGGGTCCTCAGAAAGTTTCACCCCTCTATGGAGTATCTAGTTACTATGCAAATCAGAAACCCTGAGTGATTTTATGTGTTCATCCTTCTCTATTGGTAACCAATGGAAAGTTTAGAAAATGTATTGTATTCTCTACATGATAGGTTTGTTTCATGTAGTAAGAAACAAAAGTAGCAACAAATAGCTTGTGTTGTTTACACAAATTATTAACCAGCAAAAGCAACACAACCCAAAGCTTACAACTGCAACATGCATTAATAAAAAGTAAAGTACTTTTGTCAATAGTAAAAGTCTTCTTCAAATCTCTTCAACCTTATCAAATATTCATCTTTAAAGACTCGTGATGTGACCCTGTCAGCACAATCAATTTAATCCTATAACCATGCTTACATTTTTATAACTAAATATATAAACGTCCTATAAAGTCCATAAAAAATTCTATGACATTTAATATACCCTCTGTAATATCTCATACATATTTACTAAAAATCTATTTGTGTATAAATCCATCATAATATATATATACATTTTGTGCATATTAAAATACAGAACACAGAGAATTATTAATGTTCACATGCTGTAAATTTTAAAACATCATAGATGGAAATGTTTTCATTCAAAGAAGAGTGATATCTGCTTGTAATCTAATCTGGCAGTTAGTTCCAGCACCTCAAGTTGTCCTTTACAAGTACCCCCCAGGTTTACCACAATATTCTCTAATACATATAAAACAAAAGATTGCCTTCTGTAAATGTCAGTGTGTTTTATTAAGGCATTGTTTAAATTTTCTTTATATCATTAAGATGCCTGTAACTAATTTTTCTACAAAATCATTCAGTTTTACCTGTGTAAAACAAGCTACACTTCTGGCAACATGATAAATATGCCACAGCTTTAGCCTTAGTTATATTAGTCCTTCACAAAAAATTCATTCTGATTTTCAGTTTGCATCTTATTCCCCTTTCCATGAATTTACATTTCTTTCACATACTACTACTGTCCCCTTGGTCTTTTGCTATTGATTAATGTTCCCCCAATCAGTTTTTAATAAATTTTTCATTTTTATTTCCACTTGTATACACAAACTCTGGATTCCTGCCAAGTTTTAAAATGTATATTATTACTATGGATTATAACATGCCAGTTCTTTGTTGCAAAGTACTTGATAGAAAGGGACTCAAATTTATATGTCATAACAATACTACTGCTTATATTCTCAACATATCTTACATTCAAAATCTTTTCACCCCCCATCACTCATTAGTGGTTTATAAACCCCATTACTTTAAGGACAATTCTTTCATGTATGTTACCTATTCTTCAGGGTAGCATCTCCTAAGAAACAACACTTCCAACTGATTCATTTCTATTGAACATTCATCCATTCTTGAAACCATCCCGACTTATTCATTTCTATTGAACATTCGTCCATTCTTGAAACCATCCTGACGTATTCATTTCTATTGAACATTCATCCATTCTTGAAACCATCCTGACTTATTCATTTCTATTGAACATTCGTCCATTCTTGAAACCATCCTGACTTATTCATTTCTATTGAACATTCGTCCATTCTTGAAACCATCCTGACTTATTCATTTCTATTGAACATTCGTCCATTCATGAAACCATCCTGACTTATTCATTTCTATTGAACATTCGTCCATTCTTGAAACCATCCTGACTTATTCATTTCTATTGAACATTCGTCCATTCTTGAAACCATGCTGACTTATTCATTTCTATTGAACATTCGTCCATTCTTGAAACCATCCTGACTTATTCATTTCTATTGAACATTCGTCCATTCTTGAAACCATCCTGACTTATTCATTTCTATTGAACATTCATCCATACTTGAAACCATCCTGACTTATTCATTTCTATTGAACATTCATCCATTCTTGAAACCATCCTGACTTATTAATTTCTATTGAACATTCGTCCATTCTTGAAACCATCCTGACTTATTCATTTCTACTGAACATTCGTCCATTCTTGAAACCATCCTGACTTATTAATTTCTATTGAACATTCGTCCATTCTTGAAACCATCCTGACTTATTCATTTCTATTAAACATTCGTCCATTCTTGAAACCATCCTGACTTATTCATTTCTATTGAACATTCGTCCATTCTTGAAACCATCCTGACTTATTAATTTCTATTGAACATCCGTCCATTCTTGAAACCATCCTGACTTATTCTTTTCTATTGAACATTCGTCCATTCTTGAAACCATCCTGACTTATTCATTTCTATTGAACATTCGTCCATTCTTGAAACCATCCTGACTTATTCATTTCTATTGAACATTCGTCCATTCTTGAAACCATCCTGACTTATTCATTTCATTGAACGTTCGTCCATTCTTGAAACCATCCTGACTTATTCATTTCTATTGAACGTTTGTCCATTCTTGAAACCATCCTGACTTATTCATTTCTATTGAAAGTTCATCCATTCTTGAAACCATCCTGACTTATTCATTTCTATTGAACATTTGTCCATTCTTGAAACCATCCTAACTTATTCATTTCTATTGAACATTCGTCCATTCTTGAAACCATCCTGACTTATTCATTTCTATTGAACATTCGTCCATTCTTGAAACCATCCTGACTTATTCATTTCTATTGAACATTCGTCCATTCTTGAAACCATCCTGACTTATTCATTTCTATTGAACATTCGTCCATTCATGAAACCATCCTGACTTATTCATTTCTATTGAACATTCGTCCATTCTTGAAACCATCCTGACTTGTTCATTTCTATTGAACATTCGTCCATTCATGACACCATCCTGACTTATTCATTTCTATTGAACATTCGTCCATTCTTGAAACCATCCTGACTTATTCATTTCTATTGAACATTCGTCCATTCTTGAAACCATCCTGACTTATTCATTTCTATTGAACATTCGTCCATTCTTGAAACCATCCTGACTTATTCATTTCTATTGAACATTCGTCCATTCATGAAACCATCCTGACTTATTCATTTCTATTGAACATTCGTCCATTCTTGAAACCATCCTGACTTATTCATTTCTATTGAACATTCGTCCATTCTTGAAACCATCCTGACTTATTCATTTCTATTGAACATTCGTCCATTCTTGAAACCATCCTGACTTATTCATTTCTATTGAACATTCGTCCATTCTTGAAACCATCCTGACTTATTCATTTCTATTGAACATTCGTCCATTCTTGAAACCATCCTGACTTATTCATTTCTATTGAACATTCGTCCATTCTTGAAACCATCCTGACTTATTCATTTCTATTGAACGTTCGTCCATTCTTGAAACCATCCCGACTTATTCATTTCTATTGAACGTTCGTCCATTCTTGAAACCATCCCGACTTATTCATTTCTATTGAACATTCGTCCATTCTTGAAACCATCCCGACTTATTCATTTCTATTGAACATTCGTCCATTCTTGAAACCATCCCGACTTATTCATTTCTATTGAACATTCATCCATTCTTGAAACCATCCTGACTTATTCATTTCTATTGAACATTCGTCCATTCTTGAAACCATCCTGACTTATTCATTTCTATTGAACATTCGTCCATTCTTGAAACCATCCTGACTTATTCATTTCTATTGAACATTCGTCCATTCTTGAAACCATCCTGACTTATTCATTTCTATTGAACATTCGTCCATTCTTGAAACCATCCTGACTTATTCATTTCTATTGAACATTCGTCCATTCTTGAAACCATCCTGACTTATTCATTTCTATTGAACATTCGTCCATTCTTGAAACCATCCTGACTTATTCATTTCTATTGAACATTCGTCCATTCTTGAAACCATCCTGACTTATTCATTTCTATTGAACATTCGTCCATTCTTGAAACCATCCTGACTTATTCATTTCTATTGAACATTCGTCCATTCTTGAAACCATCCTGACTTATTCATTTCTATTGAACATTCGTCCATTCTTGAAACCATCCTGACTTATTCATTTCTATTGAACATTCGTCCATTCTTGAAACCATCCTGACTTATTCATTTCTATTGAACATTCGTCCATTCTTGAAACCATCCTGACTTATTCATTTCTATTGAACATTCGTCCATTCTTGAAACCATCCTGACTTATTCATTTCTATTGAACATTCGTCCATTCTTGAAACCATCCTGACTTATTCATTTCTATTGAACATTCGTCCATTCTTGAAACCATCCTGACTTATTCATTTCTATTGAACATTCGTCCATTCTTGAAACCATCCCGACTTATTCATTTCTATTGAACGTTCGTCCATTCTTGAAACCATCCCGACTTATTCATTTCTATTGAACGTTCGTCCATTCTTGAAACCATCCCGACTTATTCATTTCTATTGAACATTCGTCCATTCTTGAAACCATCCTGACTTATTCATTTCTATTGAACATTCGTCCATTCTTGAAACCATCCTGACTTATTCATTTCTATTGAACATTCGTCCATTCTTGAAACCATCCTGACTTATTCATTTCTATTGAACATTCGTCCATTCTTGAAACCATCCTGACTTATTCATTTCTATTGAACATTCGTCCATTCTTGAAACCATCCTGACTTATTCATTTCTATTGAACATTCGTCCATTCTTGAAACCATCCTGACTTATTCATT
Organism: Protopterus annectens; assembly: GCF_019279795.1. Taxonomy (NCBI): domain Eukaryota; kingdom Metazoa; phylum Chordata; order Ceratodontiformes; family Protopteridae; genus Protopterus; species Protopterus annectens. Next base: position 230,485,790 of record NC_056749.1, read on the forward strand.
TCTATTGAACATTCGTCCATTCTTGAAACCATCCTGACTTATTCATTTCTATTGAACATTCGTCCATTCTTGAAACCATCCTGACTTATTCATTTCTATTGAACATTCGTCCATTCTTGAAACCATCCTGACTTATTCATTTCTATTGAACATTCGTCCATTCTTGAAACCATCCTGACTTATTCATTTCTATTGAACATTCGTCCATTCTTGAAACCATCCTGACTTATTCATTTCTATTGAACATTCGTCCATTCTTGAAACCATCCTGACTTATTCATTTCTATTGAACATTCGTCCATTCTTGAAACCATCCTGACTTATTCATTTCTATTGAACATTCGTCCATTCTTGAAACCATCCTGACTTATTCATTTCTATTGAACATTCGTCCATTCTTGAAACCATCCTGACTTATTCATTTCTATTGAACATTCGTCCATTCTTGAAACCATCCTGACTTATTCATTTCTATTGAACATTCGTCCATTCTTGAAACCATCCTGACTTATTCATTTCTATTGAACATTCGTCCATTCTTGAAACCATCCTGACTTATTCATTTCTATTGAACATTCGTCCATTCTTGAAACCATCCTGACTTATTCATTTCTATTGAACATTCGTCCATTCTTGAAACCATCCTGACTTATTCATTTCTATTGAACATTCGTCCATTCTTGAAACCATCCTGACTTATTCATTTCTATTGAACATTCGTCCATTCTTGAAACCATCCTGACTTATTCATTTCTATTGAACATTCGTCCATTCTTGAAACCATCCTGACTTATTCATTTCTATTGAACATTCGTCCATTCTTGAAACCATCCTGACTTATTCATTTCTATTGAACATTCGTCCATTCTTGAAACCATCCTGACTTATTCATTTCTATTGAACATTCGTCCATTCTTGAAACCATCCTGACTTATTCATTTCTATTGAACATTCGTCCATTCTTGAAACCATCCTGACTTATTCATTTCTATTGAACATTCGTCCATTCTTGAAACCATCCTGACTTATTCATTTCTATTGAACATTCGGTCATTCTTGAAACCATCCTGACTTATTCATTTCTATTGAACATTCGTCCATTCTTGAAACCATCCTGACTTATTCATTTCTATTGAACATTCGTCCATTCTTGAAACCATCCTGACTTATTCATTTCTATTGAACATTCGTCCATTCTTGAAACCATCCTGACTTATTCATTTCTATTGAACATTCGTCCATTCTTGAAACCATCCTGACTTATTCATTTCTATTGAACATTCGTCCATTCTTGAAACCATCCTGACTTATTCATTTCTATTGAACATTCGTCCATTCTTGAAACCATCCTGACTTATTCATTTCTATTGAACATTCGTCCATTCTTGAAACCATCCTGACTTATTCATTTCTATTGAACATTCGTCCATTCTTGAAACCATCCTGACTTATTCATTTCTATTGAACATTCGTCCATTCTTGAAACCATCCTGACTTATTCATTTCTATTGAACATTCGTCCATTCTTGAAACCATCCTGACTTATTCATTTCTATTGAACATTCGTCCATTCTTGAAACCATCCTGACTTATTTATTTCTATTGAACATTTTTCCATTCTTGAAACCATCCCGACTTATTCATTTCTATTGAACATTCGTCCATTCTTGAAACCATCCCGACTTATTTCTTTCTATTGAACATTCGTCCATTCTTGAAACCATCCCGACTTATTCATTTCTATTGAACATTCGTCCATTCTTGAAACCATCCCGACTTATTCATTTCTATTGAACATTCGTCCATTCTTGAAACCATCCTGACTTATTCATTTCTATTGAACGTTCGTCCATTCTTGAAACCATCCCGACTTATTTCTTTCTATTGAACATTCGTCCATTCTTGAAACCATCCCGACTTATTCATTTTTATTGAACATTCGTCCATTCTTGAAACCATCCCAACTTATTCATTTCTATTGAACATTCGTCCATTCTTGAAACCATCCTGACATTCATTTCTATTGAACATTCATCCATTCTTGAAACCATCCTGACTTATTCATTTCTATTGAACATTCGTCTATTCTTGAAACCATCCTGACTTATTCATTTCTATTGAACATTCGTCCATTCTTGAAACCATCCTGACTTATTCATTTCTATTGAACATTCGTCCATTCTTGAAACCATCCTGACTTATTCATTTCTATTGAACATTCGTCCATTCTTGAAAACATCCTGACTTATTCATTTCTTTTGAACATTCATCTATTCTTGAAAACATCCTGACTAAACATCCCATTTTCCTTTAATAAAGCCGCCTTCTGGGTAAGGAGGTGACAACTGCTAAAGGTATCAAAATGTCTGAATATGTACATGTATGATATGAATCAGATTCAGAACTCTTCATATAATTTTTACAGTTTCTATATCTATATAGCACAATCTATCTTTAGAATAAGTAGGTGTAAAACACAAAAACTCCTTTGCTGAATTAATATATTCCAAGAAATCATTAAATTTGTCCATGCTGTCCATTCAAAAAATAGAAATATCTAAAAACCAAACACACAAATTCCATGTACAAAATTCAGAATTAAAAGCAAACTTATCCCACAATATAGCATCTCTATATTTGCAAATGCTGGGGGCATGTGCTCCATTGGCCACTTTTTTTTTTTTGTTTTTTTTCATAGAAAAGATTCACTTCAAAAATATATGTAATTGTTTTCAAGAGCAGCTTCCACAATCTGGCAAACAACATTTAAATCTCTGTTAGTAAAATTATTGTTTCCAACAAAACTTCATGAAACCATTGTAGTGCTTGTGAATGTGGGATAACAGAAAACAAGTCTTGTATATCTTATAGATATTTTATTTATTGTCATTTGTTAACTGGCTTTGTCCCGCTAATCCATGGGCCCATTTTCAGTGGAGACCTGAGGAGAAAAGCTCCAATTACAAGTAATAATTTTTCAATTTTTACAAATGTTTTTACACATTTTTTACAAATAAGAGACACATTTACAATGGTATAATATGAAAGCCTCACAGCAAGAGGTTCTCCCATTCAATTCTCAGGCTGGAGTGTGGGGAGTGGGGAGTGTCTTCTGTGTGGAGTCTGCATGTCCTCCCTGCGGTTGGGTGGGCGTTCGAAAGACATGTGTAAATGGGCGTGCCTTCATTGAAGGTTCAACATCGAGCTGGCACCTCAGCATTTGTGAAAAACTACTGCCAATCATTAGCAGACCGGAGTTCCACTGTGGCAACCCCTAACCAGGAAAAGCCGAAAGACAACAGTATGAAGTTATACATCAAAAATAAGAAACACTACTGTATACTGTTGTGCTCTAGTTGCAGAAGAAAGTATGGTATCAGAAATATGTTCATAATGCAGAAATATTTACAGGTAACAGCCATAAACTTGATAAGAAAAAAATATTTACATGAAGAAGATGTAGGTATACCGCAGTATAATCATTAGAAAGAAAAATAGAGAATACGAAGGTATGCTTAGAGTAAAGGTGTAGAATTAGGAAGATGGAAGTAGGATTTCAGGTTGGAGTTTGACAAGGACAGGACCAGGTCTTTTATAGGTATTGTTTAAGTTCAAGTTTAAATTGTGCTTTCAGGGGACTATGTCTTGTGTTAAGGGGAAGGGCATTCCAGGTATGAGCGACAGAGAATTTATATAAGGACTTACCCATATTCTTTGTTGGTTTGTAGATGTCCAGGAGATGCTTGTTAGATGTACGAAGCTGACTTCAGGGGTTATAGAGTGATACAATGTTAGAGATGGATGGGACCAGACATGGAGTTATAGAGAATACTGTGTGTAATATGTAGTTGTGGAAGTAGCAGTTGTTTCTGGAATTTAAGCCATAGTAAAGATTTAAGAGTGAGGCAGTGGTGGGTTTTATAGGGTAGATTGGAAGTGACTGTAGCTATTTTGTTGTAAGTTTGTTCTAATTTAAAGAATAGAGATGACTGAAGGTTATTAAGGACTGGAGATGCATACAATAAATAGGGTAGGAGAAGAGACATGGCTTGGGAGGGGTTGGTGGAAGGTGAGAGTATTTTGTGATTAAAGTACAGAAGACCAAGTTTCTGGTTGTTTTTTTTTATACAATGATTGAGATGTATGTCAAATTTAAGTTAATTGTCAATAGTAACATCAAGTAATTTTGTATAGGGTTCAGAAGTGATGATAGTATTGTTAAGTGAGATAATGGAGAAGGAGAATTTATGGTAGGCTACTGTTTTAGGAAGGAAAAGTAACAGTGTTTTTTTGGATCAAGTATTAGTTGATTTTCAGTGAGCCAGGTTTCAATGGAGGTGAAGGTGTCTTGGGTAAGAGCAAGGAGTTCAGGGATGCTGTGGGCGGTGGTAAAAAAGGTTGAGTCATTTGCATATCGTAAGAGCGTAGAGAGGATAGTAGCGTTGTGTAATCTGCTGGTGAAGATATTCAATAATAGTGGACCCAAAATAGAGCCTTGGGGAACACCTGTGTTGACAGGTTGAAATGGGGTGGTGACAGATTGCCAGCATACAGATTTTGTCTACCAGATAAGGAACTAGAGAACCAGTTTATAGAGGGGGTAGAGAGATGGAGAAAATTTTGATATCATTTTGGGGTGGGAGACCATATTGAAGGCTTTGGAAACATCAAGGAATAGACAAGAAACTAGATGGTTGTTGTCACAGGCTTCTGCAATGGTTTGGGTGAATGAAAGTAGTGCAGTTGATGTGCTGTGGTGGGGTCTAAATACATGCTGGGTGTAAGTTATTATCCAGCAAGTGTTTAGGTAATTGAGTGTGGACACATTTTTTGAGAATTCTGTAAAAGGTGGGAGAGTATAGCAATGGTGCAATATTTGGATGGGTCAGTGGAGCTTCCTCCTTTATGGAGAGGGATAGTGGAAAAGGATTTCCATATGTCACAGACAAGGGCTTCAGTAATGGAGCAATGTATGAGTATAGAGAACAGGGTAGGAAATGGATTTGGCTACAATTTTAAGGAAGTGAAGAGGTAATTTATTGACAGAGGCTGAACAGGGTTTGAGTTTATTTAGTTGAGTTTTGATGAATGTGGTAGGAACAGGTTGAAAGGAGAAAGTACTGGAGGAAGAGAGTTTTGGAGGTAAGGACAGAGAAGTGGTGATGGGATACTGTTTTTTCAAAAAAGTATTTTGTAACACATACACTTCACAAGCATCTTTAAACACGTTTAAATTGACTGAGTATCTCCTTTATATAACTATTTATATAACTAGTGGTCTAGTTATTGAGCTGCCTGCATCCAACATTGATCTCAGGGGAGTATTGATCAAACTATATATTTTGGGTATACTAAAAATCTTTGGAATCTTAGGATTATCAACCCTATTGCAACCATAAATCTCATTATTGATACCACTCTGTTTAAAATGACCAGCACAATAACAACTGTCTTGGAATAACAAATATTAGTTTTATTCTTAGATGCGACAAAATTTGTCTCACTATAAAGTATATTAATAAAGTATATTAAGCATTTTCTCAACATAGTCTAAAATGACCCATGACTACTACACTACCTCTTTATTTAGTTCCAGGATTCTGATATGTCTATTGTAGCAATTACTTTCCAATAACAATTTTTCATTTTGTCTCAGATTATATTTACAAACAATGTCTCATCTGCTGTTCAACAAGCTTCTAAAATTTTTCTCACATATTTTCCAAATAAATTCAAAATGGGGTACATGGGAGGATTAAATGAATTTTTCTTTTACAAATCATCAATTTCACAGCTGTATTCACTAAATTTATTTATAAGTTGTTTAATATAATCTAAAATCAGTTCTTTCTCAAATAAATAATATTCATTATTTGAAAGAGAACTGTAATTATAAATTACATTTTAGTAGCAAGAGCTCCTGTTTATCCTGCTCCCTCCTTGATGTCTCCCTCTCCAGTTCCCTGCTTTTTAGTTGAAGAGTTGGTTCTGCTAATGAGTTTATTTGTTGTACATCATATCTCTGATTTTTTTTGAGGCTGCTCTGAGTGAAATGAATATTCCTTCTCTAAAGGGATAGTCTCATTACCATTTTGTACAGTCTAGTCTATATCAGACAACTCATCAATAACATTACAATTTTTCTGAATATTAATCATATTAACAGTCTTAGTTTCCAAAATGTCTTTCATAATCATTTTTCCTCTTGTCAACTTTTTTCTCTAAGTTATTTAATCTTGCTACATACTATACATACAAATATTTCAAGCACGGGCATTAATGCCCTTCCAGCATGCCAGTACACCAAATAGTTCTTGCTTTAATGTAATTTGGTAGTCTGTTCCATGCATCAGCTGCTCTCTCAGAGAGACAAATTAGTACAATTCTCATTCCTATAGGATCTTATATGTCTGCTTTATTAAAACTGCTTTATATTTAGCTTTGTTGTCAGAAAATAAAACAGTTTTGTGTAATAAATCTATCCAATTTTTGTTTCAATTTCTAATCTGGCTATGAGTTAATAATGGTAGTCCACACCACTTACTAAACCTGTTGGATGTTACGGTATCAGTCCTTTTCATGAATTATGAACTTTAATGCATTCATTATAATAACCAATTTCAGACTGTAAAATGCATTCATTAAAATAACTCATTTCAGACTGTAATTGCTTGTACTTAATTAGTCTCTCTGTAGACTCATTAAGTTGTTTAAACTTATGTTGGCAGACATATTCTCATGGGAGAAGGATATATCACTCTGAAACCACTCATAGATATTGTCCCCTCCTCTCCAGTTTCAGTTAACACTGTTTCACTGTACATCAAACCACTGTGCACACCTGCTGGCATTCCTACCACCAAAATAGCACAAGGTCTTTGGCCTGGTGTAATCACACCCTGGCATGAAGATTATTCTGTCACAGACTGCCAAGTCAATGGAATGAATTCTATCCACCTCAACCCATCAACATTATGTGCCTTTTAGCTGTGAAAATTGATTAATCAACAATGCCATATTCTCCAAGAGGAGAGAGATTTCATTCACAGCTACATCTAGGGTGCATGTTGTGGATGCTGCCAATGACATACAACTGCCATAAAACTAAGCTGAGTACTAAAAAGTAGTAAATATATTGTGCTGTTTATATAAAGAAGCTATTAATCAACAAAACCAGCGCAACTTGTGACTTGCAATAAATAGATGCTTTAATAAAAAGTTGTTTTCATCAAAAGCTACAAGTCTTATTCAGAACCCTATCAGCCCAATCACTTCAATTATAAAACAAGCTTATATCAATACAAATATCATATAAATAAGAAAGATAGTGAGCTAAAAAGTCCAGAAGAAATTCTAAGACATTTAAATTACCTTCTATTATACCACCTTAATTTTTTTCACAAAATCTATTTGCATATAAATCCTTCAAATTGCATATATATTTATATATATATTAAAATGCATAATGATTTTTAAGAACATTTTTGATTTAGCATAAATACATGTTCACAGGAGGAAATTCAATATCACATATTGCTTCACAGTATTAGTGTTAGATATACATTAATCATGAGATTACTCTAATAAAAATAACAAATTAAGTATCTTTGTATTTCAATAGCAATATTTCAAGGTTATCCCAACAACTAGAACTCTTAGTATGATTTACAGACCTTATTATAATCACTTCTTTTTTAGTTTTACATAGCATTGCTGTTAAACTTCAAAATTCTTTGAAAAAAGAAACCAAGTTTATCTCCAATATTTTGTAATAATTTTTTTAGCTCCTACAAGGAAACTCCAAACATTTTTTTAGTTTGGCTTTTCCAGATAAAGGAAGTGGAACACTGATTACTATTGCTGATGTGGGTAAAGAGCAATTAGACCATAACCCTTTAAAAAAAATTCTTATCCCTTCTCAGTAGACATTTAATTTTTCACACTCCATAAATTATGTGCCCAATCAGTTTCTACATCTTTAATGCATTTCCAGTAAACTGAAGTAGTCATTTTACTAAACTTAGAAATTTTGTAAGGAATAACAAATATTCTATGTATATATTTCCACATAAAAACTTTCCAATATAAACTTGAAGATGTTTGACTAACTAAGTAACACAGCTTTATTCTAAATGATTGAGTCAATCAGTCTATGACTATCTAAAAAAATTCTAAAATTTTGCATCAAAGCTATTATTATTTACAATTAACTTATATAACTTTGACAGATTTATTTTGTAGGTCAATTTACCTTCTATGATATCATATATATACTCTTGTAATGGAGGAATAGTGTTCTGTTCCTCTTTATCCATATTACCTACATATTCATCTAATTTCTTTCTGATAGATAATATTAGCTGATTAACATATTCATCCATCTTATATTCTTTCATTAAACATTCTGGTGACTTAGCTTTCCCTTTTCAAAGCAATCGAACCGTAATATGAACTCATTCCTTTTTAGTAAATTAATTTCAACATTGTTCTGAGTTTCCACAAAACTAGAGGTGTATGTGATGTGAAGGCACAAAAATTTCTATTTTAAAAATTAATGGGATTTCAAAAACATATTTCATAACTTTTTTTAACAAAAATGTATTTCATATATGAAGAGTTTAAAGACTGAAATGAGTTTCCTTCTAAATTGTTTTCCATTAACGAGATGAATTGATTGTTATATACTTCTAATTCATCATATTTGATAATCTTTTAAGAATTTAGTGTAATCTGTTCTTGAATGGTTTTCCATTGACCAGTAAAAGCTGAGGCTAGACAAAGTATAATAGAGTTAAAATTTGCAGTGGTGGAATAAGATTCTACATCAGGAAAGTTAATACCACCATACTCCCATGGTCTAATATGATTTTATAAGGAGGAGTTAGCTTTTTAGTGCACCATAAGAATGAAGGTACTATTTTTTCCATTTTGTGTAATAGTTTTTTGTCATGTATTAAAGCCATGCTTTTGAATGTAGTATGTATATAATCATATGTAGTATAATCGTTTTAATAAGAACTAATATATTCTCAATGGTAAAAACATTATTTCCATTTTTAATGAGTAAAACTTTGTTGATTATTATTTTAAAATTATGATAATCTTACTCACATCATGATCATTTTTCCCCTAAATACTTTAAATTCCTGGCCTTCCCAATTATTTTATATTTATCGTTTAACTTGTCTAGTAGCTGATTTAACACTAATATTTTAGTTTTATTATTACATTTCAGCAATGATACTTCCTAAAACTTTCCATTATCCTCATCTATTTCTTCAATTGAATAGTTTAAACCTGTTATAGTCAGTAAACACAACCTGCAAAAAGCTGCAGTTTAGATTGGCAATCCTTATTAATTGAAAAAAACATCAATTTTATAATTGCTTATTATACTGTTAGCTAAGGGTTCAATAACTAACTAATAAAACAGGACACAAGATACTCGTGTTTTGCTCCTTTGTTTAAGGCAAATGCTTGAGAGATGTAAGATCCAATTTTAATATATGTTTTGGAATCTCTATACAAATTTTAGTATTCCAATAAATTGTTCTGGAAATGCAAAGGCATCCAACGTTTTATAGTTCCAAGCCAGAGAGTCAAAAGCTCTCTCAATATATAAACTAATTAGAGTCAGTATTTTGATCACTGCATCTGCTAAATGTAAGATTACTACCCTTTTAATTTTATCATAAGTCAGTCTATTGACTATAAATCCTGCTTGATCTTTATTCTATCTACTACTATGTTTCTTAATCATGTAGCTAAAATGGAAGCAAATAGTTTATAATCTACATTTAATAATAAAATGTGTCTGTATGATAAACCGTTTTATCATTTCCTTGTTTAAGTATACATGAAATTACAGAAAATTTCCATGATGGAGGAATTATTTTGTCACTCAGATTATCCCAAAAAAAATCACTTAGCAATTCTAAAACACTTAATGGAGGCAGATCATATAATTCCATACTAAACCATCTAACCCTGCATATTTACAATTTTTACCTTTTTTAACAAGACTTCTTTAACTTCTATTAAGGTAATGGATTTAGTCAGAGAAATTTGGTGTTCATTATGTTTATTAGTAATATTTTTCTTCAAAAATTTATATATTTTCCAATCATTAGGATTACTTTTATCTTAAGATCAGTGTGGAATTTTTTAAAAAATATTAAGCATTCCTTCTGTTTGAAGTAAGCCTAGTACTGTAAGGATTTCAGGTATTATTGATTTGTGCCTTTTTGCTTAACATCTTCTATTAGCTAATCTGTGAATATATTTGGAGTCATTGCAGAACATTGTAATTTTAATTTTTATACAGCTATCTCCACTGTATGTGTTAACATCAATATTTCGTTGTTACTTTTTAATAACATCAGTATTATCTAATTGTTTTGTTGTTCAAACCTCACATGATGTATATCATCCTGAATTTCTAATAACTCTTTATCCCAGTATTTAATTTTATTACTAGACGATCTTCCCAATCTATCCTTAATATGCATTTTTAAGGAAACCCATAGCATGACTTTACTAACCTGGCTATCATCATTCAAAAATAAAAAAAGTTCTCATTTATTTCCTTAAGGCAACTCTTAAATTATTTTAGTTTCATCATATATTCTGGAATTCTATAAATCTGAATTTTCCTTGAATCCATTGATATGTTAGTACTTAGTGCATTATGATCAGACAAAGGACAATGAAATGTTTCAAAATAAGTAACATCATTGTGCAAATCTGTGGAAGAATAAATCCTGTCAATTCTAGTTTGCATCCCATGTGTATAAGAGAAATGGATTTAAAATAATTACTTATTTTCTATAAACATTAAAGGTGACAAGCAATCATAGCCTACCAGCCTATTCTACAATAGGAAAGTTAATGCATACTGTATAAACATTTATCACCCTGAAAGATCATGTGTGTGTGTGTGTGTGTGTATATATTTATATATATATATATATATATATATATATATATATATGTGTGTGTGTGTGCACATATATATATATATATATATATATATGTTTGTGTATGTGTGTGTGTATATATATATATATATATATATATATATATCAAAAGCTCTGAATTACTTTTAAAAGTATATCACTGTTAATATGACAAATATCAATTATCTAAAATTCCTTTAACTCATTCAATTACTTAAAAAAATGTATGCTTTACTAAGTTTGAACCAGTTATCTTACTACTCACTAGAGTCACAGAACACTTGCAGCCAAAAGTGTAATTAAAAGTTTCATAATGCTCACTTCAAACCACATTCTCCTCTCCCATTCACAAATATTTTGGAAAGTCTACTCTTTCTATCAGAAATGATAGAACTGACTCAGCAATAAAACACTCAAATTTTGGCTCTGACTTGCAAAATGAGTTACCTCAGGTAATCTTAGGGACTATACTGGTGTACAATATGTTGAAAGTTACAGAGTTAATGTAACAATTTCAGTTTTCATGATCTTTCTGAATATCCTTTATGTAATTTTCTGGGAAAATTGTGTGATTTTATACTTGTACTTTTCTGCCAGGTTCAGGTATACCCTCTCCAAAAATGCAGCATATTCACAACAACTGATACGAAAATAAGAAATAAAATTGCAGTATCTTTTAATAATTGACACACTTTATTTGATGAAACACCTCAAGTAACCGCTTTCTTCTCATTAATACAGAGACTTCTTCAGACTGAGGTTAATTAGTTAATCCTACTAATTTAAATAATTTTTTTAGAATCACATGATACAATTCCCTATCACATGATAAAAAACACCAACATATGATAAAATCTAACTTCATTCATAACATTTATAAAAATGTTTAATGTTTATAAAAATACTTTTTGTTTCAACCCCTTTCTTTTTAAATACATACATTCCTCTCTATTATTTAAACCTGGTGGGAAACATGCATTTAATCTAGCAATATTCTAGCCATCCTAACTCTTCTTCTATATTTATTATATTACTAATGTTCTTCAGAACTTCTAATATTAGACATTTAAAATTAATCTTACATTTATTCTCTTTGTAATGTTTGCTCATTGCATTTTTCTCATCTTCAAGAGCAATGGCATATTTATGTTCGTAAATCCTTCTGTACAGCTCTCTCGTGGTTCTACCTACATAGAAGGACTTACATTCCATTACATATTAATAAATAAACTACATTCTTAATTTTACACGTAAACATTCCTGGTACATTTACCTTATAGTTTTATATATATATATATATATATATATATATATATATATATATATGTATATATATATATTTATAATATAATAAATATAGAAGAAGAGTTAGAATGGTTAGAATATTGCTGGCAAGTTATATTAAATGCATGTTTCCCACCAGGTTGAAATAATAGAGAGGAATTTGTTATGTATTTCAAAAGAAAGGGGTTAAAACATTAAGTGTTTTTATAAACATTAAGTATTTTTATAAATGTTATGAATGAAGTTAGATTTTATCATATGTTGGTGCTTTTTATCATTTGATAGGGAATTGTATCATGTGATGCTAAAAACGTTATTTAAATTAGTAGGATTAACTAATTAACCTCAGTCTGAAGAAATCTCTGTATTAATGAGAAGAGACGAAAGCGCTAACTTGGTGTTTTTATCAAATAAAGTGTGTCGGTTATTAACAGATACTGCAATTGTATTTCTTATGTTCAAGTATATGTAATATATGTCTTCCTTATATGCAGTTTACTACTGCAGTATATTATTTTCTGTCTTATTTCTTCTTTGATATTCTTTATTTTATACTACCTGCATTTACACACACTCTCATCAAAGAGCCACTTAATTTTCAGTTCTCACTTCCCTTCAGTGAGATCATAAGGTAACATTGTTTGAGATTGCAGCATGTGTATATACTTAATTTACTATTATACAATGACCCCCCATTAATATTTCAAAATGTGCACTCTGATTGGTCAGCATGCACGTTGTAAATCAAAGACTTATACTAATGGAAAAAGGTCTGGTCGCCCGGACTTTTTCCATTAGTATAAGTCTTTTTTTTTTTTTTTTTTACAGCAACGGAGAATGCAAGATCTCTGTTGCTTTTTAGAAACTGTCTCGCTATGTTAAAGGAGTTTAACATAGAGAGACAGCATTAAGAAAAGTAATGGAGATCTCCGTTGCTTTTTTTAAAGCTGTCTTGCTATGTTAAACTCCTTTTTAACATAGCAAGAAACTTTGTGAAAAGCAACGGAGATCTTGCTTTCTCCTTTGCTTCCACCCACAGCTCTGATGTACTGCGTAAGCATACGCATGCGCAGTATATCAGAACTGCCACAGAATACCAGACAGCTATGGAAGGGCAGCACAGAGGCATTATGCAATGCCATTATTTAAGAAAAGTATTTTTTTCTTAAATAATGTCATTGTATAATAGCAATAACTCACTTCTGGATGTGGGTAATGCTGGATTTACCTACGGTTGTCTTTGTTTGGCCACTCGGGCTTCGCCTTCATGACCAAACCACACCAGCTATGGGTAAATCCAGCATTACCCACACCCAGGCGTGGGTTATTGCTTAAATATTACATAAAAGATTACTATTCCCTTGTACATTTGCATATTATTCATAAAATGTTTACTTGTTTTATTGATTTGAATATAATAATCAGTCTTAACTATAAATACATGATTTGCCTTTCTAACTTACTTGTATGTCTTTAGAAATTATGTACCATTGTTCTGGTCTTTGTTCCAAATCCTGCCATTAGTAATTGCAACATATGAAAATGATTATTCATTACATACAGATACTGCTAATCGCTTTTGTAAGTTTCTCATACTACTAAATTCCTCTAAACTATCTTAATCAGTGATAAATATCTAGTTTGACTCCTTCCCATTAACATATACATTTGAGGTTAATTACAGTTAACCATAACATGTTACCATTCAGTAAAGTGCAAGCAAATCGTATGTCAGAGATAGCATAATGTACAATATTACTACAGCTTTTTTGTTTCTAACCCTTCACTTCTGAATAAATATTTTTTAAATAAATCTGATTTTGAGCAGATTTCTTGCATACACATTTGAAAATAAGTTATTTTCTCTTCATCATTGCAGCCATGATTCAGGTGCTTACTTCTTTCACAAACATCAGTGCTGAACTTTAAACTCTTCTAGCACCCAAATTTTCATCAAAACAGCTTGAGAAACAAATGAGAAGCAAAGCAAGTAAGAATCAAGTAATTTTACACAACTAAATAGTTATTTTGATCTCAAGCTCATTTTAACTGCTAATTGCTTCATAAATGACTTGCGAAAGGAATGTGTTATTAAAAAAGAGTTGCCACACTTTAGCACTCCTAATTAGGATATTTCTTATATCACACGTTTATTTAACCTTGTAATGCAAATACTGAGTAAAAACAAAGATTCTTATCTTATATATCTTTAAAGTTATCAATTCTACCAATTGTAATGTAATGTCATTCTCATGCAGGAAATTTATATTTAACATTTATTCAAATAAAATATATTGTCTTTCACTGTAAACAGAGTAATAGCAAATATTTATATTGTCTGTTATGTTAAATGCTTTATTTTATAACATAAATATATACTTACCTATGACTTGAAGCTTAGAGTTGTAAATTAGTCAGTCTATGGTATCAAAAGATAAAATTCCTGTAGTCAGAAAATAAATATCACTTGTTTTTAAGCTTTTTAACTTTAGAAACAGTTTTCCATGAATTTAGCACACACTGTCTTTTGAGGAATGCATCGTTCCAGTCTATTTCTTTATTGTTAAGAATTTTATTTTCATTAACAAATGTATATGCCCCTTCCAGTGCATCACATACTTCGATTCATTAAGGAAGAAATGTTTTGATCTTTGCAGGAAACATTGAAGAAGTTGCAATGATATACTCAAGTTCTTTAATTGGTGGCAAGCAATATTCCTTTTATTTGTTACTTTACTGGAAAAGTCATAGTCAAATCTAATTACATGCTTACCTATTATAATAGGACCATGGTATTTTTAATGCTATATGTTTTTCCATGCTGGACATAAACTTAATTATATTGAAAGCGATGGTGAAGTTTCCTTCTTTGAAGGTCCTATTAAGGATCTATGTGCCCTTTAAATCGTGAAAGATAAAGTTTCAGATAAATTCAATATTTTATGCAGCCTGATTGTAAAGAAGTTTATTAGGCTGTCTCCCTCATATTTCTCCAGCTTGCCTTATATTTTGATATTGTTTAATCTCGGTCTGTTATATAAATCATTAAATTTATCTATAACCCAGTTAATTTATTTTAGAAGGAATTCAGTTTGTGACCAACCTTCAGTTATTCTCCCTTAATGGTCATTTAAAGCTTTTTCTATACTGCTTTGTACACTTTGTTGTTTCATAAGAATGTCTAAATGATTCACCTTCTTTCTGCACTCTTCTTTAAAACTTTCTATTTTAGTGTCCAGTTTGTCCATTTTATTAATACATCCTATATGCTAGATATTAGTGATTGGGTATCTTTTTTAACAGAAGAATCCTGACTACCATGTTATAGTTTCTTCTTTCTTAACCAAATAGATGGGGTTCTGACAGAAAAATTGTAACATTTGAAAAACTTCAAGTAATAAAGCTGTTGTCTTTATTTATGTATTTATTGATGTTTGTTTACTGGGAAAGTCCACTGGGCTGAACAGAGCCCATTTTCAGTGGAGGCTTGGGAAAAAAGCTCCAATGCACAATACAACAAGGTAAATACAAAACAAAATTGCAACACAGTGGTTACAATATTTGTAGGAGTCACTTCAATACACAGAGTTGTAGTGAGGTGATTCAAAAGACAAAAGCAAGCAAATTCAAACAATGCAAAAATATGCAAATTCAATACAATATAAAAAGTAGCTGGAAAATCCAGTTAGATCAAGCAAGGTAGATTGCTTTGAGTGTAGAGCAGCTATAGATTTAGTATCTAAAATTGAGTAGAGAGGGAAGCTAAGAAAGCAGAGACAGTACAAGTAAACAGAAGCTACATGAGGCTGAGGTTAGTAGTTGGTATGGTTAAAATGAAGTATAAAGGAGTTAATGAATGGCTGAGTAGGATATCAGGGGCAATTAGAGTGGAGGGAAAAGTATGGTATAGTTGGTTAGCATAGTTAAGAAAGGCAGTACAGCGTCTGAGTTTAGGGAGAGTTAGGTGATAGCATTAAACAGTGGGCAGCAGTTGCATATCCAGTTGGAGAGAAGGTGCTTGTGTAGGGCAGTTTTAAATTTAACTGGATGCTGTTCAGAATGGATGGAGGAGGGGAGATTATTCCACAGTCTGGCAATAGTTTAAGAGTATAAGAGTTTACCTGCAGGAAGATTAGGTTTGTGAACTTGTAATAGGTATGGATTTTTGTGATCATAATGACCTAGTGTGGGTGAAGAGGGAAAATAAGTTATTAATGGACTGCCATAGGTTAGAGAAGGAAGTAGGAGAGGGCTAGTGCTTGTTTTGTTAATGGGGAGAGGAAATTATTTTGCCTGCATGGAAGTCCAAGTTTTTTTGTGGGTTTTTGAGATATTAGATTGGATATGTAAATCAAATTTTAGAGTGTCATCAATTATGACTCCTAAGAGTTTGGTACTACACACAATTTCAATTTTTTATTGAGTTGAGAGAGAGAATGTTAAGGTCTTGTAGTTTGATAGAGGTTGTTTTACGGGAGGTGAAGAGCATTAATTTTTGGGGGAGCATTTAAGGAAAGATGATTTTATAGAACACATTTTTTGTTTTTATGTAGCAGAGAAAATGGTGGCAAACCACCTTACTATTAGTGAATATAAATAACTGTCAATTATATCCAAATTACTATTTTTGATCAAATTTTCTGTCAGAGAAAAGTTTTCAGTGACAGAGCTCTCACCAGTTGCTGTTCTCATACCCCCAGTAATTCTTAATATTTACATGCCCTATATTTAAAGCACAATATATGCAAGTATTTTCATTTAATCCAAGTGGGATATCTGTTTATCTAATATGCTAACATATTTCCGGCACCTTATGTCATTTTTTTTCCCAAGAATCTCCCTGTGGTTTACCACCATTTTCTCTGCTACATAAAAACAAAAATTGTGTCCTATAAATTTCAATATGCTTCAGTGGGAAATTGTATAAACTCAATTTCTTTATGTCATTAATATGTTCATAAGCCCTCTAAATGAGCATTTGCATTACCATACAACTGTACATTCCCCCTCTGACAATGTATTGGAGAATACAGCTGCACCTGTATTCACCAGTGCAGTATTGTGGGAATAGGAATGTATAGTTGCATGGCAATCTAAATTTGTGGAATTATGTCTTTACCTTAGGCATCAAGTGACACAAGCAAGTATTAGGTCATGTTTGTCCCAGTCAAGAGCACAAACTCTAAAGGTGTAAAGCCGCTAGTTGTAAACTGGTCATGGCACCGTTTAAAATTACCGGCTCCATGTGATTGCCTTGTGGCATTGCTTGTGTCACTTGATAGCCTTAACCTGTGAGTATTTTGTTTTAGTTTATGATGTTAGCTGTTGTATGTATAAAGTAAATGCATACAACCAGTTCCCTTACTTGGTGTTAGACCTACATACATGGGTCAAAACACGATTAACGTTACAAATCAGCTTGGAGCTTGTTTTTGACCGGTGCCGTGACCAGTTTATATCTAGTGGACTTGCACCTCTTGTCTTTGCCCTCTTTTATTGGGTCAAACATGACTTGAAGTTTAAATTCAGGGGTTTGATGTTGCTTGTCTATGTCTGTCAGTACTGCATGACCGTTTTACTTGTAGGTACTGCCTTTTAGGTTTTTAATTTTTAATTTTAATTTTTATTTTTATGCTCAATTTTTTCATGCTTAAAGGCAAAAGCATGCTATCCATCCCTTTTTACACTGAGTTGTGACTGGTTCACAGCAGACGGACTTGTGATTTTAAACCTAGAACTGTTAGGCATACCTAATATTTTAATGCTTTTAACAATTGGTGTGATATTTTATTTGCGGATGTTTACAACTAAACGGGCATGGTTGCAGCACATTTCTTTCATACCGGGTTGTGAACTACTGTTAAGGAGTAAAACATGTCTTCACATGAAAGTTTGAAATGCATGACAGTTTTTTGCAGGCATTGCATTTTAGCTTACTGATTGAAACTGTGTCATGCATAAGGCGAATGCAAGCAGTCATTTTTGCTTATATTATACTATATTATATTGTGCTGTGATTTGCTCATAAAGGGGCGGGCTTGTGGCCCTTGACCTAGAGCTGTTTAGCATACTTAATGAATTGATGTTTTTAACCAATGGTGTGCCATTTGATTTAATTGTGGAAGTTATAAGAAGGGGCATGTGTATAAGTACTTTGTCTGAAGAAGTCTTGGGATTGCCTGAGATGAAAAGCACTTTACAAATAAACGGTTCAAACTGCCTGATTTCTGGTGTTGTGACTTGCGTTACTCAGCTTGATTTTTAGCATATGCATTGCAATATATATATTTATGGATAGAACTTTCCCGCACCACTAATCACTTCAGTTCAGTTACTTTCACTCTAAAGTCATAATAAATTTGGAATGAAAATAATTATGTTCTCAGGTCATAATTAACTTACAGAGCTTATCTAAATATTGTATTGTTTTACAATACTGCTGTGTATATGTTCTGCAAAGACAGTGTTTCTTAAAAATAACATCTCATGTGAACATAGACTTTCTAGGTCATCAATAATATTACCATTAAAACTGTGACTGTACCATTGATGTATCTATGCCATCTTCTTACCATATTGACAGCAAAGCTTGTTTGGCAGTAAGGGTGACAATTCATGTTCTCTTAAATGGCATCCCGTTCTAGTTTTCATAAATGTGATATATACATTTGGCATGAAGTAATTTTACTGAAAAGGCAATGCCTGCTGCCCTTGAAGAAAGTAAATTGTCTATGTTAATTTTAAAAAATGGTGTGCTGGTGATATTGCCATAACATTTCATGATCTAAATCAGCTATGCAATGGGGAATGACTAGTAAACAACAACATATTCATAGTTATGCATGCAGTCTTAGAGACACTAAGGAGCCAAGCCCAAATTCCCAATTAGTCAAGCGTACTGTGTGATTACCGGACTTGGTCAATGTCATACAGTAGGTATTTGAAAGTGGAAAGATTCAAACCTTCCATTGTTGCCACAGGAAGTAGCTCATTAGCAAGTCAGAGCTTTAATCCTTTGCACTAACTGTATTTTAGCTGGATGCTGAAGTCCTTTACAGTCGGATCTTTTACAAAAGACTATCCCAGTAATATACAACAATGCCTACATAATGGATACAGAAGAACAGAGTTCTGTTAATCACTCCAAATAATGCAGACTATATGAGCTGACAAATGCCATCCCCTTTGCAGTTGTTGGAGGCTGTAAAGAATCTACTGCGAAAATATATTACTAAAATACAATAGGATTACACTTATAAAATGCAACTTGTCTAAACTATATTACACAATCCAAGCCTATTAATGAATTAATTCACTCTTTTGTGCAACTAATACAGCAAAACAATTAAAGATGATGTAAATACTGCAACAGCATTTATTCAAAAACTCGCATGTCATGCAAAAATCAATAATAATAATGATGCATACAGCATTTTTTGGACAAACTTGCATGTTTGCATTGCACCTACATCTCATTTTGACCTCCCTGTGTCTTTACTGTCATCAAGAGTAGCTATCCCTTTTGACATCACTCAGGATGGGTCTGACCTACTTGATTGACTAATGTTGTATTTTTTGCAGCGTACAGCAGAGTAAACAACTGGATTATGCACAAATGAGGCCCTATGCATGGTAATGAATCAGGTACCCATGAGCCATACCAATATCCCATTGACATAAACCCTGTCCAAACCTGTCAGTGTACAAACTGTTTTCCTCTTTACTTTTATCACAGAGATTTGGATTTCATTCAAACTTTTGTTTCATATTTTACAGAAAAAAATAAACAGAGATATTTTCTAAACAAAACACTCTCTTATTGAAAATAGACTCACATGAGAAATAATAAACTTCTTTTTCCCCTAAAACTCACATTTTAGTGAAAATACATCTGACAACCCAATAAATGACAGATGTGCAGGAATTTGATTGAATAGCATACAGTGAAGTGCAAATTAGTGTCTATATGGTGGATGAAAAAAATTGAAAATACAATATGTAACACTTCTGCTACGAGCCTGAGACACCCCACTGGACACAAGTGTCCCTTTTCAGGAGCAGCCCAGGAGAACTGTCTGGTAAACTTGTTAGAGTCACACAGAAGACAAATGAAAGCTCAGGGAATCTAACCATATACAATAGGAAGCAGCTCTTTAACAACTCATACCCTTTTTCATCTGCACTAAGTGCTAGACAAGCTGCTGTGGCCGTAACACACACACCATTTAATACCTGCATGTCTGCAAAAAGTAAGCGAAACTAAAATGTGTGCATGGTTATAATATCATTCAGTTCACAGAGTTCATGCTGTTCAATTTATTCACAGCTAAGTAACAAACACATTGCCAACATTCAACAAAACAAGGAAGCCAAGGATCATATCCAAAAACATGGCTTCTATAATCATTTCTATTCACTATAATTTCGTCCCCTTAATTCATAATACTCTGGTTTATAGGCAGTTACTATGCTTGTAATGCAGGGAACAACTGAGAATCCTAGCCCAAATGTTCAGTTTCCCCAAATAACTGTTTCAGTGACTTGCTCAAGGACATGTCATAAATATAAGGTAAAATAAGAGCTTTTCTGTAAAATTAGAGACAGACATGAGTAGACTATTCTAAATCACATAAAAAGGTTAACAGACTAAAACATTTTGCATCAACATGTATTTTACTTATTTTTATTTTTCTGTTGTTAACCAGGATATTCCTTTGGGAGTCCCAAGCTATTAATGCTACTACAGGAAATTTGGACAGGGCATCAAAGAACTTCCCATACGAGCTTTTGCGATTGGTATTCATGGATGTGCTGGTCATGAATACTTGCACATGTCTCAAATAATGGCATAGTGCTGGCTGGCAGAATGGTGTGAGAGATGGGAGAATCAGTACAGGAGGTGGAGGTGAATGTCAGCTCAAAGAAAGAGTTTGCAGACAATGTAGAAGACTCAGAATTGTTATTCCAGTAGCAGCTTTTTGTTAAGAAAATTGAGATGACCAAAGAAGACTGCATAGTTACAACCCACTCATTGGGACTGTTGCAGGATGATTTATTGAAGGATTTAATTAAGTGAGCCAGAGAGTCATGGGGTGGTGTCATGAAAAGAATCCAGAAGAAAGATAAGGAAGTAAGACCAAAAGAAGCAAACATACAGAATAAGAGAACATACACAGAGACAGTGGCATCTGTACAAGAAGAGAATAAGGAAAATCAAATAGAAGATATAATAAAAGAAAATTCATAAGAATAAAAAGTAAAAAGAGATAACTGAACAGATATGTGGTATGGGACAATGTAGTATTACCCTTAGGAGTGAAAACACATGAGGTAACAGCTTTAATTTTGATTTAACAGAGACATTTTGTGACATTTATTTTGAAGCTGTACAAGACATAGAGAAATTGTTATGCGAGTATGAAAAAAGGCAGATTATACAACGGCCCCCCATTAAATTTTCAAAAACGTGCACACTGATTAGTCAGCATGCACATTGTAAATCAGAGTTATAGTAATGGAAAAAGGTCCGGTCGCCCGGACTTTTTCCATTACTATAACTTTTTTTTTTTTTTTTTTTTTTTTTTTTTTTTTGAGGCAGCTTTAAAAAAGCAACGGAGATTCTCCATTGCTTTTTTTAAAGCTGTCTCGCTATGTTAAATGAGCTTAACATAGCAAAACAGTTTTTAAAAAGCAACGGAGATCATGCTTTCTCCATTGCTTTTTTCTAAACTGTCTTGCTATGTTAAATGGGTTTAACATAGCCAGACAGCTTTAAAAAAGCAATGGAGATTCTCTGTTGATTTTTTTAAAGCTGTCTTGCTATGTTAAACTCATTTAACATAGCAAAACTGTTTTTAAAAAGCAACGGAGATCTTGCTTTCTCTGTTGCTTTTTTCAAAACTGTCTTGCTATGTTAAATGGGTTTAACATAGACAGACAGCTTTAAAAAAAGCAACCAATATTCTCCGTTGCTTTGTTTAAAGCTGTGTCACTATGTTAAACTCATTTAACATAGCGAAACAGTTTTTAAAAAGTAACAGAGATCTTGCTTTCTCCGTTGCTTTTGCCCACAGCTCTGATGTACTGCGTAGGCATGCGCAGTACATCAGAACTGCCGCAAAATACCAGACAGCTGCGGAAGGGCAGCAAGGAGGCATTATACAATGCCATTATTTAAGAAAAGTAATTATTTTTTTTTCTTAAATAATGTCATCGTATAATAGCAATAACCCACTTCTGGGTGTGGGTAATGCTGGATTTACCCACGATTGGCTTTTTTTGGCCACTCGGGCTTCACCCTCGTGACCAAACCACACCAACCGTGGGTAAATCCAGCATTACCCACACCCAGGTGTGGGTTATTGCTATAATAACAATCCATGGAATGACTATGTAATTAAAGCTTTGTTTTGAGAGACTAAAAGGAAAATACATGTGCAATTCGAAACAGAGGTTGAAAGAGAGGTTTTAAAAGAACATTTAAAAAATGCTTGCAAAGAAGTAAAAGTAAAGACATTGCAAATGTGTATGACAGTTGGGGTTTATAGACTGGGGGATGGTATTGTAATGTTATTTAAAAAATGGACAACGAGAAAAGTGTGCATATATTCCAAACATTATAAATGTCCATGGTAACAAAAGTGGTATAAAATACTTGGGGCATGTTTTTTTTTTTTTTTTTTTTAAATCAACAATTGTGGTAAAAAGAAATCAAAATAATGATAGACAGGAAAGTAGAAATGAGAGGAGAAGGAGATAGAAACTTGAAAACTTAGGAGAAAAATTGGAAACAGTACAAAAAAGGATGGACAGGAATTAGAGTTAAAATCAGAAGCTAGCAATGGACAAGACACTAGCTGGAAGGTAGTAAAAGGAAAAAATCTATTGGTAAAAGACAGAAAAAGAAAATTGAAAGGCTTTAATATATAAAAAAAGGACATGGTTAATAAATACAAGCAATAAAGAAGAAATAATTAAGGAACAGAAAAATAATTTTAGCATTCTTGCAGTTAATTTCAATAGTATAAATAATATAAGAATAGGAATTTTAGAATGATGTAACAAATGTGATGTAGACATTCTCATATTAGAAGATACAAGATTCCTGATTTATGATGAAAGTATGCAAATACAAAATGTATGGGATGGGGTGAAATACTGGGAATAAAAAGTGTGCAAGAATAGCAATATTGTGCAGGACAGTAGTAAAAATTCTGGATGTTATATTAATAATAGGAATATTTACAGTTGTAGATGTAAGGTGACAAGAAAAAGTATATAGACTTATAGCTAGTTGTGCTTATGGATCATGTAAAGAGAGGGAGAATGTATTTCAAAAATGATTTTGATTAGATTTTGTTGGTGTAAACATGCAGCTTATAATTGTAGGTTATTTTCATTGTGATTTAAGGGATATGAAAAGAGGAAAATATATAAAGACATTGTTGGAAAACTGGTTATGCGAAACAAAACATGGGCGTATGGAAGGGGTATTTTAAAAAGTGGAATGGGTTATGTTATAGTTTCAGAAGGTACAAGCATGAAGAAAGAAGAAACCATTACAATAGGGTTTTCTGATCATTTATTAATATGGATAGAAATAAATCTTAATAAAGAATATAGAAATATATCAAAAGGTATAAAAAGAAATATGAAAAGGGATGGAATGATAAAGGAGACAAAGTAGTTATTCAGTTATGGAAGGGTCCTATTACTAGGAAATCATTTTATAATAGTTGGCCTACATGGTAGATTACCTTTAAAATTAAATACAAAAACATACCTCTCAACTATACAGATTTTTGCAGAATGTCTAGATTTTTGCCTAATATTTTTGATCTGTTCCTCATAAAATTTGTGATTTTCTGCCCAATCACTGTGATGGTCTGAGGATGGAAGTCACTAAATAATATGCATTTGTATTTCACACTTCATATCATTCAGAAAAATGCATGCTAAGACAAATACTGTTATTCTAGCAATGTTCTAAGTTTAGAAGAGCCATATTTAAAATCTGTCCCTGTTTTGGAGCCTTTGCCCCCTCTTTCTATCGTGGTTGTCCAGATTTTTTATACTAAGAGGTATGAAACAGAGTTATTTACATTGGCAGAGAAAAGTAAGATAGAAAAACAGGAATATTTAGACATATTTAGAGAAGCATTGGAGAATTTAGAAAATAATAGACAGTAGTATGAAAGAGAAAACATTGTAAGAAAAATTAAGTTAAAGAATTATATAAACAAAGATGTTTTTAAAAGGAAAAAATATTCATATCACCGTATTTAAATAAGATAGTAAAGGAAGATATTATTGAGATGAGAGAAATGAAAGACAATGAGAACTTAAAAATTGACAAATTATGAAAATGTTATAAGCTATGAAGAAGAAATGTTTAAAAAGAAAAAAGACAATGTTAGGATATGTAAAGTAAAAACATTTTCAGCATAAATATGAATTTGAGAGATTACAATATATGAATTAGAAAAACCATTAAAACATTTAAATGTAGAATCTGCTGCTGGGCTAGGTGGGCATGGATTTGAAATGCATAAAATTCTAGAAGGATGGCAGAACAAATATGTACTATGTGGTTTAATGAATGGTTACATGAAGGTATAAATCATAAAGAATTAAGCAGTGGAATATTAAAATGTATATGGAAAAAAGATGAAAAATAAGAAAAAACTGGAGACCAATAACACTAAATAATACAGATAAGATATTTATGAAAATAATACAGAAAGGATTAGTGAAGAAGATGCAACATATGGAAGAAAATGCATATGGAAATAAAGGACAAGGATGTCAAAACATACTAATAACAGTGAAAGAAATATTTATTGATATTATACATAAGAAATAAAACTTATGGCAGGTGTATTTACCAAAACATTTGATTCAGTACAACATGATATATAATGGGATATAATGGACTCATAAAAAAATTAAAACTTTAACAGCATAAATCAGTAAGTTAGGAATTCTAGTTAATGATTGGTTAAGCAGAGAAATAGACATGGGCAATAGTATAAGACAAGTGTGTCCTATGAGTGGTATTTTATTTGCTTAATTTGAATACAATAGTTATGGAAATTAAGCAAAAATGAAGAATACAACTATCCATTTGAGTATTGAAATTCCATTTATGATGTCATACACATGATATAATTATCACAACAAAAACAGAGTATGGATGAGAGAAGTTACAATTTATTTGGTAAAATGCTTAAAAAATATGTAAGAAATTAAACAGAGAAAATCTAAAGGAATAGGAGATACTATTAAATAGCTGGAATAGAATTCTCGTTGAAGGAAATATCTGTTTTAAGCATACATTTTGATAAAGAGAGTAATAGGGTTGGGACATTTTATTAAATGAATTTAAAAAATGTGTATATTATGGAAAACATAGATTAGCTTTTAAGAAAAAAGTGAGTTTGATTAACTTGGTATTATTAGGTAGGATAGTATATTTATCAGGTGGTGTTATGATTCCTAGAATGTACAAAAAAACTTTTGTTAAAAATAATTTTCTCTTTTATATGGGGATCCAGATAAAACTCTGTAAAAATAGGTGCATCATACATGAATAAAGAAGGAGGTGGTTTGGGATTGAGTAATCCAGTAGACTGTGCTGCATCATTACATTTATATAAAGTATTGAAATGAAAAAGATGATAATTTAGCAATAAACATATTTAAATACAAATATGAGGAATTATGCCATAATGAAGAAATAGAGAATTATCAACAAAAATAAAAAAAATGTGAATATCTGGAAGATGAACATTGATGAAATGGAAGAAATCAGAAAAGTATGGTACAGAAACATTATGAGAAAGTTTTCTTGTGTTAATCCTTGGGAACATAGTCCGGAAGCAAAGGTCAGAGCAATCAAAGAAATAAATGGTGTAGTAATCATGTTGAATGTCAAGATTTTTTGTGGAGATTGGGAATATAGAAATTACCAGTAAAAACAAATATGCTTTATAAAAAGAAAAAATAAAGCTTTTGTATTGTGGTGAACGAGGAGAACATGTATTTTTGAAACGTGAAAGATTTAAAAAGTTATGTACAGAAATTTTTGAGGGGATATACAAGAACAAAGATAGCATAAATATGGATATGATTGAGTTTGGGTATTATGAAAACACAAGTAAAAAATGGAAATTGTGTAATGTGGATGATATGGAATGACAGAATTAATGAAATTATATTTAATGGAAAATGGATATTGCCATGATATTAAAACACATTAGATTATGGTTTTGGGAAAAGGAGTGTGAGGCAAAGTAAGAAACATATAACAAAACACAGCAACAGCAGGAATAATAGCAGCAACACACCAAACAGCCAATACTTTTCTTCACTTTATTGTAAGATCTGGTACCTCGGCAGTTCGCCTTCAAGGATCACAATTAATGACTGCACACTGTCGGCTTTTATAGTGAATATTCAAACAATCAATTAAACAATTGTCCAATTAATACACAAAAACTTGTTTAAAGTGACCTTGTGAATAATAACAAATTTCACATTTTAAACTATATATTTAAATTAATTTATGAAAAAATTGAATACAATATTATTATACATCATATATAAATCATTTATAAAGTGTTTTTTGATAAAATATTTTTTATGAAATATTTTTTATATATAAGATGTTTATTTCCAAACTCCATCAAATGCCCAGTTCTAAATTCAAGCCAAAGGGCTTTAAAGTATTAAACTTCAGAATCATCCTTGTCTCTAGCTCTAAAAGTTTATTGGTGATGTTATCACCACTGTAAACAAATGGTCTCCCTAAAATTCCATATTTTAAACTGTCAATCTTTCCCTCATGAATTTCCAAAAAATGTTTGGCTACAGGGCAAAGTAAATTCAAATTTCGAACATCTCTCAAATGTTCCAGAATCCTAACTCTAACCATTCTCTTGGTTTGACCAATATACCAAGTATTATGACAACTACAAGTCAAGGCATATACTACCCCAATGGATTTACAATTAAAATAATGTCTAGGGGTGTGGTTGATGTCATTAATGTAACTAATGTTAATAATCCTATCACAAAGACTACAAGAGTTACATCTAAATGTTCCTACATTAGCGGCCTGGGGGGCTATTATATTGCAACAGTTATTGTTTAATATATCCTTTAAGTTTTTTCCTTTTTTAAAGGAAAATATGATGTGGTGTGGAAACAGTTCACCTATACCTTCATCCTCACACACCAAGTACCAAAATCTTCTAACTAAAGTAACAAATTTTTCAGAGAAGGTTGTGTACTTGGTCACAAAGAATAAATCCTCCACATTTCTTTCCTTTTTTAAAGGATCAGAAATATCACGTTCTAAATTTATGAAATATCTATCCTTCTTATTCATAACCTTAACCATGGCATCTGATAACTGTTTTTTGTCATACCCTCTTTCCACTAATCTCAAAAAAACTTAATTTAATTCATAACCCACCTCATTCTTCATGCTTGTATGGGAATGGATTCTTTTGAATTCCCCAAAAGGTAGGGCTTTTAACAAATGGGGCGGGTGCATGCTGGAAGCATGCAAAAACATGTTAACCGACGTGCTCTTTCTGAATGGTCTGAATTCAATGACATTATTTCTTATGAACAAAGTTAGATCCAAATAATTGATTTCATTTCTACTTACTTCATAAGAAAAAGAAAGATTATGTTCATTATTATTCAGAATTTCAAAAAAGTCACAAAAATCATGCATATCCCCCTTGCAAATGAAAATTAAATCATCAATAAAGCACTTGTATAAAACTACCTTGTGCTTGAAAAATTCAGTGGGATATAAAAATCTCTTTTCAAAAAAATCCATGTATACAACAGCATACGTGGGGGCAAAGGCTGCCCCCATTGCTGTTCCCTTGATTTGTAAAAAATATTCATTATTGAACATAAAATAGTTGGGAGTTAAACAATACTCTAATAATGAAATTAAAAAATTAGTTCTAGGTCCCTCACCTAATATGTTATTAATAGCCTCTAGTCCACACCTTTTGTCTATGTTTGTGTACAGAGATTTGACGTCAATAGTCACCCAATAATAGTCGGAATTCCAACTTAACCTTGAAATGACATCAATTAAATCTTGAGTGTTACCAATGTGGGCAGTAACTTTCTTTAAATGAACTTTTAACTGGGAGTCCAAAAAAATGTTAACATTCTCCATAAAGGAGCCTATCCCTGAAACTATGGGTCTCCCAGGAGGCTCAACCAAGTCTTTGTGGATTTTGGGTAAAGCATACAATATAGGTGTGGTAGGATCTTTGATATACATCTTTTTAACATCACCCTGTGAAAAAAATCCTAATCGCTCTCCCCTTTCTAACAAAAATAACAAGCCTTCATTGTAAATTTTAAAGGGATCACCTTCAAGTTTTTGATATTCATCGCCATTGATAAGTAATTTATAAACCATCCTGCAATAATTGGGTCTACTTAAAATAACCCAATTACCCCCCTTGTCAGCATACTTGAAAATATATTGATCTTTTAAGCCCTTAAGATTTTTTAGGGCTTGCCACTCCTGCCTATTAAGGTTGAAATGTTTCTTTTCTTTGCAAAATTCCTTAAATGATGCCTCTATTTCTTTAAGAAGCACCTTTTGAAAAATTGTAATTGCTGGAACTGAAATTGCTGGAGTAAAATTGCTTTTTACATTTTTAAACTTGGGCATTTCCAATTTGCCATAACCAGTCATATAATTCACATTACAAACTCTGTCAGTTTCAAAACATGCTGAACATTCATTATTTTCTTCAAAAACACATTCATCATGTTCATAATTGTATGTGGATAAATTCATAAGACTGTCATCAAGTTCAATTTCTCCAGATAGTTTAACATTTTCTACACCTGAGATATTCAAATTAACACATTTTTTGGAAATTCATGAGGAAAGATTGACAGTTTAAAATATGGAATTTTAGGGAGACCATTTGTTTACAGTGGTGATAACATCACCAATAAACTTTTAGAGCTAGAGACAAGGATGATTCTGAAGTTTAATACTTTAAAGCTCTTTGGCTTAAATTTAGAACTGGGCATTTGATGGAGTTTGGAAATAAACATCTTATATATAAAAAATATTTCATAAAAAATATTTTATCAAAAAACACTTTATAAATGATTTATATATGATGTATAATAATATTGTATTCAATTTTTTCATAAATTAATTTAAATATATAGTTTAAAATGTGAAATTTGTTATTATTCACAAGGTCACTTTAAACAAGTTTTTGTGCATTAATTGGACAATTGTTTAATTGATTGTTTGAATATTCACTATAAAAGCTGACAGTGTGCAGTCATTAATTGTGATCCTTGAAGGCGAACTGCCGAGGTACCAGATCTTACAATAAAGTGAAGAAAAGTATTGGCTGTTTGGTGTGTTGCTGCTAAGAAACATATAACTTTGTGTTATTAGTTTAAGGCATAGAAATATGAAAATGTAAAATCATTGTAGATAACTTGTATATGTAAGTAAGTGTGTGTGTGTGTGTGTGTGTGTGTGTGCGTAATGTGAAAAGATGCAAATAAAGGACCCATACTGTTTTTGATGGTTGCTGTGGGATCTTTGTCCATCCATCTGAGCTACTAACAGCTGAAGCAGATAGGACCTGTTTTAATATCTCATCTAAAGGACCACACACTTAGGAGTGCAGCATCCTCTAATGCTGCATTGTAATGCCAGCAATCAGTCTTCTTGATATGAGAATAGAACCCACAGCGTTCTGCAAAGGTAAAGTGTATTACCTGTTGCACCACTGAAACTGGCTATGAACCACAAAAGTTTCAAACTCAATAACTGACATAAACAGACTCCTCAGTTTTTGTGTAATCTTTTGTTTAGTCTCTTCCCACATATCCTTAGCTACTACACTAGAATCATTTTAATTCCATACTCCTAAATACTTCATTTTATCATGCCCCCATAAATATGGGTATTCTTGAACCAGTTCATGTGTGGGTACATAATTTCCCACTATCGCATTTGTTTTACCTTTATTAATTTTGTGTCTTGAAAAGATCTGAAACTGAAAATGTTTCACAACACTGTAATGTCTTTTTCTGTTTTTTTTTTCCAGGTACAAAATATCATCTGCAAATAAAGCCAGCTTTTCTTGACTACCATACCAATTATATCCTTGAATTTTTGAGTCCCTTATTTTCTTTGTCAGTGGTTCCAAATATAATGCAAATAAAGGGGAAAGAAGACACCCATGCCTGGTTCCTCTGCTCAAGCAGAAATTATCAGAGAGGACCCCACCAATTTTAATTTTTGCCTCTGATCACTCATATATCCTCCTAATTAGCCTTATAATTTTTTTTCAGGAAATACAAATGCTTCCATTGCCCTACTCATAAAGTCCCAGCTTACACACTCAAATGCTTTTTCTGCATCAAGACCCACCAACAGCAATGGTATTTTCTTACATTATGCTTCCCTCTATATTATCAGTGTTCTATTAATGTTGTCAAATGTTTGCCTCCTTCCACAAAACCATATTATTACATATTTATCAGTTTTGGCATTACTTCTGACATTCTTTTAGCCATTATGGACATGACCACTATAATTATGGTTTAAGATTTAATGGGCCTGTATGAATCTGGATATGATGGATCCTTACCCTCTTTGGGTATTACAGCTACCACTGCTTTCTTCTGGCACCGTGGTACTTCTCCTCCTCTTAAGATACTGTTAAATAAATCTTTCCAGATCTTTTTTTTTCCTCCTAGCTTCCAAACATCCACAGGAATGCCATCTATTCCTGGGGACTTTCCTGTAGATTGGTTATATATCACAATTTTTATCTCATCTCCTCCATTAGTAATTCAGCCTCATCTACCTCTAACCTTGGCTTATTTAATTCTTCCATAAACATTTCCATTCATGTCTTTTCTTGATTTTCTAATTTATCTGCTTTATAGAGATTCTCATAGACTTTCCAAAATATTTCTAATACCTCTACAGGATCTCGTCACCTTTCTTGTTATAGGCTCCCTAAGTTTAATGACAGCCCTTTCTACTTTCTGTTGCCTGAATTGTCATCCTAAATGTTTTTGTGCTCTAGTGTTATCAAAAAAAAAAAGTTGCTTAACAGCAATCTTTCTAAGCTAATGCATATTATCAAGGTGTAATCCCTTATTTTCTGCCTAGCTTTCTGCAATTGATGTTGCCGTGGTAGTGCAGAGGTTAGCATTGTCACTTTACAGCAAGAGGTTCTCCCATTCAATTCTCAGCTGGAGCGCCTTCTGTGTGGAATCTGCATGTCCTCCCCGTGGTCGAGTGATGTCTAAAGACATGCAGATAGGTGCGTGCGTGAATGGGTGTGACTTCTTTGAAGGTTGGGCGTCGGGCTGGCAACTCAGCACCATAAAAATCACTGCCAACTATTAACAGACCGGATTTCCACTGTGGCGACCCCTAACCAGCAAAAGCCAGAAGACTTTTTGTTTTCTGAAGTTGATCCTCTTCCTGTTCTTTGAGATTCTCCATATTCTGCAATACTTTAACATTTGCATGTCTGTCTAAATAATTCTTGTTACTTCTTAATCATAGCTCCCTTTCTTTTATTTCCACCCTATTTTTAAACTCCACCATAATTTTATCCCACTCCCTAGCTATATTTTCAGAAGAAATTTCTGTCCTCTCTAACAAATCTTGAATAATCTCCACTACTCATTCCCTCAATTCCTCTCTTTTCAAGAGATAGTTGGAAAAGCACCAATGTATCATTTTTTTATTTCATTACTTGATGCTTTTATTTTAGCTATTATTGGCTCAGGATCTGAAATAGTTATTGGGTGAGTATCAAGACCTTTAGTTAAATGCACATGTTCAAGTGAAATGTAAATTCTGTCTAGCCTAGCCCAGTTTTATATCTTCTGGAATAATATGTAAATTCACTCTGAACTCCTATTACTGAATTCACATCTTCCCTTAATTATTTTCATTAATTTCTAAAAAAAAATCTACTCTGCTTTATTATGATTTCCCTCTTGAGCCCCAGACACATCTTCAGTGCTGCAAATCAAATTCTTGTCCCCACCTATAAGTAATATTCCTTGCTGAAAACTGATTATTTCTCCAAGAATTTTCTTAAGCTCCATTATAGCAGTTTTAGGTTGAATGTAAATGCATGCCAGTGTAATCCTCCTCCCTTGCCATTAGCCCCTTAGTACTACAAATCTGCATTACTATCTTTTTTCATCTTCTGTCACTATTGGACCTCCTCTTGCATTTAATATAAGTACTCCTCTTTTTCTTTGTCCCAGGTATTCTGCTGAACAACCTTCCTGAAAACCTTTCTTTATCAAATTCACATGTTCAGTTCTTTCTAAGTGTGTCTCCTGTAACAGCTATTTGCACTCTGCATTTTTAATATAGTTCACTACTCTTTCTTGTTTGTATTTATCTGTGAGGCCATTTACATTTAAAGACATTAATAAAAGCATCATTGTATTCAAAAGTTATTATTCCCACCTTTTATGTGCAACACCTTTTTTTGTTAAATGTCTAGTTCCAGTGATGGTGTTACATACATACACTGTTTAGAAGGTTGAAATTTTATACAGTTGTTTCCTGTCATATCTATTTGAGCCTATGTCACATCTTATAAAACATTTTGTTTTATTGAAATCCCTCAAACAGAAAAACAAATATACCCCAATACCCCCTAAAACATATTAACTTAATACTAATACAAAAACTATGTACATCCTCAAATATTGAAGTTTTACCCTCCTAATAGGAGCAAAAGTCCAAAACTGACAGCCACACTTACAGACTTGAGTTAACCTAAAAGAAAGTTTATCCATGCTAAGATGCTGGGTGCAGCCTGTACTTCTAAGTACCAATTGGTTTTGTCTTATCTTTTAGCTCTTCCAGTTTTTAATTTCATTTCTCCAAATCTTTTGGGTTTCTAATTCCAGCTGCAGAGTTGTTACTGAGCATACATGTACAGTATTTGCTAGAAAATTTCCTCATAATAGCCTTTTGCTTAGTAGTCAGTAGGCTTGTCATGAACAAGTAATACAGACACATGGTGAGTACATTCAAGATAGGGTAACCGTTGATGGTGGCCCAATATTTACCCGTGATTTTGAGTGTTTCTTTATTACTGCATTTAACAACAGCAACAGAGACATCTCTGACATTCTTTTTAAAAATTGGGTTATTCTTGCAAGTGATAAAGATGAAAGGGAATGTGTTGGTAGCAAACCCAATATTGTTTTTTTAAAAAGGTAATACTTTACAAATGACTTTAGAATCAAATAGAGGTGACTCATAGCAAGGGATGATGAAGAAATGTGGAGCTTGCACCTATTGTTGTTTTTGTTAGAGGGTAATACATTTATGGTGAACAAAATTAGAGTGCAGTTGAACAGGAGGGTCTGTTACTTCACTGAAAGACTGGTGTACTGTGCAGTCTGTTCCCTCTGTGAATGTTTTTACATGGGAAAGACTGAAATAAAATTTAAAAACAGAATATCTGAACACTTGAGAGACATAAGATTTAACAAACCCACAAACACCCTTGCTAAACACTGTACAGAAAAAAAACAGAGCATTCATTTAAATTCTTTGTTTTGGATGTCCTTGACCATGATGAAAGGGGTGACCCCTGGGCACTTTTGCTAGAAAAGAAAGACTTGACATGGCAAATTCATTTAAATGCCCACCAGTGGCCAGGTCTGAATGACTGTCTCTCCATTTCTTGCCTTCTAAAATTAAAGACAATGGGGAGATAGTTTACTGGATTTGTCAAGCACTTATAGATGGTTTTTAATTCATTTTATTTGTGTTTCATATGGTTTTATGTAGTGTGACAATGAATGTTTCAATAACCTGAGTCTTTAAATATTTAATATTTTCATGTATTTATATTAATACATCTTTGAATTTGTTTATGAAATGCAGTTTCCTTTAAATGCAATAATGATTTCGTTGGGGTGTCATTTCCCACTTTTGATTTGATTGGTTAGGATGGTGGGTGTATTCTGACTTCTGCTTTTAAAATAACTGATTTTAGTGTTTGGTACTTTGTCTGATAAAGTCTTCAATGGTTGATGATAAAAACGCTTACTTTATTGTGTTTTTCTGCAAATAAAAAAGTGACTACAACTTCTTCTTGTGCCTTGGATTCATTTGCAACTGATTTTGTGGTCCACATGTGCCTGCCAGATTTTTTTCTTGGTTTGTAGTTCTGCTGTATTTTAAGCATGTAAAGAAAACTGCATGCCACAAAAATGGTACTATTTAAGAAAAAAAATCTTAAAGTTAACTTTCTCCCTCCTCTTCCCTTCCCCAAAGCACTTTTCTGAACAATGACAAAGTTTTAGATAAGCCTGAAACTGCATCAAGTACACACCAAGTAACGGGAATACCCAATAACCGTTTTTTAATGGATCCATCAGCGCTCCCCATACTACCCATAAAGTTAACATCAGGGCAATACAGGAAGGAGCAAGGGAGATCACAGAGCAGAGGGTGAGTGAAAAGGAAAGGAGTGCAAGATCAGTCGGAGAGCAGGAATGTGAAGCACTAGTGGCATCACCAGTGAAAGTTGATACACTGGTATGGAACATTTCCTCTAGAGCACTAACAGACTATGAAATGGAATTATTAGGGAAAGGCCTCTCATTCATCCCTACTCAGAGAACTTAGGTAACCGATAATATTTTGGACATTAAGAAGTTTGCGAGAAATGTTGAGTTAAAGTTATTTTTTGGTAATGAAAGTGAATGTGATATGTCTGTGCTAAAGAAACCAAGTATATTTATTCCTCCAAACCATCCAGTAGTAGATGTTTTTAATAGTTTGTGTGAGAAAGATTTGTATGACAGATTATACATAGGTAAAAGGAGGATTAGAAGAAGTAATTTGTGTAAAAATGAATGTATTGCTGTGCAAACGTTGAAAAATGACAAGTCCATAGTGATAAAGGCAGCCGACAAGGGAGGCCCTACAGTCATAATGGACAAGTCATTTTATAATTTCCAAATGATGTCTTTGTTACAAAATCCTGATGTATACAAGCTTATCAGTACTACTGATGTTGAAATTATAAAACAAAGGTTTAATACACTATTATATGACTGTTTACTTGAACAATGGATCACTAAAGAGCAATATGATTATTTTTTGGTACCAAACCCACTGATCCCCTTGATACAAGGTATCCCCAAAATTCATAAAAATCCTACAACCCCCCCCCCCCCACCGAGACCTATTATCTCAGGGAGGGGATGGTTAAGTGAACCTATATCAATATACAGAGAAAAAATGTTGAGGCCCATAGTAAATAAGAACAAGGAGAATTTGACAGCCACTAAACAGTTTTTAACCGAGTTGTTTAAATGTACAGAAGCATAAGCTGATTTAAATGAAACAATAATGATGGTCACTTTGGATGTCAACTCCTTGTTCACCTCTATTCCAAAAGATTTAGGTATAGAAATGTTACGAGAATACTTAACACAAGAAAGAACATATACAGCTAGTAGAGTGGTACTGGTATGTTTATTAATGGAACAGGTACTGGTTAATAACATAATGATATTTGACCACAAAATTTATAGTCAAAAAGAAGGTGTGACCATGGGCACATCTAGCGTGAATAGTTATGCGAATATAGGAATGGCCAATTGGGAGAGGAAATATGTAGTAAATGGAAAATGGCAACAAATTAGGATCTACAAACGCTTTATAGATGACCTCTTCCTGTTATGGCAGGGTACCGAGTTCGAGTTAATCAATTTTCACAGGAGTTTAAATGAAAGTACAACTTTTTTAAAATTGGAGATGAAGTATTCAAATAATACTATTAGCTTTCTTGATGTGATAGTAAGCAGAGATCTAGAAGGGAGATTTTTGACCCAAGTACATAGAAAAGAATGTCATAACAACACACATGTACACAGAGGGAGCATGCATCCCCAACACATATTTAAAAATGTAATGAAAGGACAAGCACTAAGAATATCCAGATTAACAGCTAAAGATGCCACATTTGAACATGAAGTTGTAGAGATGAGCAATAAGTTTATACAGAGGGGGGGTATAAGGAGAGCGAAATAAGGAAAGTAATGACTGATGTTAAGGCTTTAAGACCAACTAGGGGTAAACCCTATTTTTCACAGCAAGGGGGCCAGTTGGTGGAGGTCATGAAAACACATTACAGCAATAATTTAAAGATATCCACGGATTACACAAATGACGTTAATATAATGAAAAATGATGTTAGAAAACATTGGCCTATACTCACAAGTGACTCACGAATTAGAGAGCTAGTGGGAAATGAACCTAAATTTTGTTACAGGAATAAGAAATCACTGAAAAGACACCTTTGTTATGGTAATGAAGTGAACAATGACGTAGCCGATAATGTAGGAATGGTTTCATGTGGAAACTGCAACCAGTGCAAATGGATAGCCTAGTAATAGATTTAGCCATCCTGATACTGGGAGAGAGTTTGTGTTTAAAGTTGCAGCAAATTGCATTACTCAACATATAGTACATCTTGCAGTATGTAGTACATGCTCAAGTTACTATACAGGAAAAACTAATAGGGAGTTTAAACTGAGAATAAGGGATCATTTACTGAGTATAAAAAATCTTAAAAAGAGTAATGCCTTGGCCAAACATGTATTGATTGAGGGCCCCACACATACCTTACGTTTTATGATTATTGAAGTGATTAGAGAAAGTGAGAGATGAAGTGATATAATCAATAAAAGAGAAACGTCACAAGTGAGGTGGATAGTGAGGTTAAGGGGTAATAGAGGTAAGGGACTTAATAACAGAATTCCATTCAAGCCTATATTAAAGAATAGGTCTTTACGAAAATGATAAAGTATATTATACACATTATATAAGAAATTATGTTCTTGCAAACTAATGTTCTCAGTTGCTACAAGTTATTTATTGAAAGCATATATAATTTTCAAAGTTATAAAAGTATAATCTCAGTTCTAATGAGAATGTGAGATCTCTAGAGTTATTAGTTTACACTGACAATTTTATATTTATTTACTAGAATATTAATTGTCATATTGTACACATGAAAGTTTTTCATATATTTTTTATTTATTCATTTATATGTTTTATAAATGGTTTTAGTAGTTATAAACTTGTTATTATATGTGCACACAAAATTTTGATAGCAAGAATGATTTTATATTGTGAGTTAGTATAGGCTCCCTGTAATTCATTGCAAATGGTAGAGAGTGCACAATGTATCTTTACGAAGTGTGAATGATTAGCTCTTAATTGGTGATTATTAAGCAACTGTTTTATATAAAAGGAAGTTTTGCATTTTGTTTTTATGGTCTTATGAAGTGGAAGGTATTCCCATGAAAGCGCTTATCTATTGTAATAAAGCCGTTTTCTTTTAACCGTGGAAACATTTTTTTTTATTTAGCTTGTTTTTGCATTACTGGGAAAAGACTTTAACTGTCCATCTGCCTGGTTTATGATCCCTGGAAATTTGTGTGCATTGCATTTTTTGGGGATTTTCATCTGGGGACACATTCTTCCAGTTGGTATACTGCTACTTGTGTGTGGAGTTGCATGAAAATATTTTGGATCCCATGATTGTAAGACAAGGCTTGTGAGATCCTGCAGAAGTCAAATAGACATAGAGGTTATTACAAATAAACTTATGAATGAGCTGATTGTCAAGACTCCTAGCAGGCAAACATTTTATATTTTACCTATCATAGACACATCTGTAGACAATTCCCCTAGACTTCCTTGTTTTTTCATGGAAAAGGTATATTACTGAGCCTATTTCTGCATATGTGGAACTGATGCTTAATCCCTTAAGTTTGATATCTGCACATCTAAAATATATAACTGCTTTTTAAGAACTTATTGGTTGGAATATTCCGTGTGTGACCTATATGGTCACTATGGATATGCAGTCTTTTTATACTAGTATTCCACATGTGTGCGAATGTAGGTTGTAGCATTCTGACTGGATAAGGAAATTTTATACAAAGAAAGCAGTAAACATTTATTTCACACTTGTTAGGATTAATTTTAAAAATTAATGCATTTTAATATACGGATGAGTGCTACTTGAAGTTAAGGGGTACAGAGATATGTGTTAATTATGCTGATTTGTTAGTGGGTTTCCTTGAAGAATATCATGTATATAGTATCAATAAATTCAGTAGCCACTTGGAAATGATTTTTTGGATGACTCTTTAATGTTAAGGTAAGGAAACATTGAGCAACTACAAAGATTTGTGATGTTTATGAATAGTAACAAGTGGACTATTTAAATATGAGAAATATAGCCAAAATGTTATTGAAGCCATGGAGGTAAAGGTGACAAGGTTATCTGATGGTGTTTACAGTACCTTTTAGCACCTCTTTACACCAAAAACCTTTTAGTCTATGAAAGCCCCAGCATTTATGACTTAGAAGGATTTGTAGCAGACAGAGATTTTTGAGACTGAAATTGGTAAAGTAGATGAAAACCTATGGCTTATAATCAAGATGGAGGTTGAAATGATCATTAGGGAGGCCTCTTTACATTACAGTGAGAATAAAAGTACAGAAATATTGAATGGTCATATTAGACTAACAACCACATATGGAAATAATTTATTCAAGATCAAGGAGTTAATATCACTGTATTGGTAGATTTAAAAAAATGACAATTTTTTCAGTGACTTCCTTCCTGATGCATGTGAATTTAGTTTTAAGAAGGGGAAGCCATTGGACATTCTCTTAACTCATTTAAAAGATCATATCCTGAAAGTGAAGCAAGATTAATAAAGGGACCTAAGGACTGCTTCACCTGTTTGAACTGTATGCACAACATATGAAGTTATAAAACTACATTTTTTACATCAGTTAATAGCAGAATATTTCAGATAAAACATGTTATTACATGTAATACAGACTTGATCATTTACACAATAGCCTGCTTGTGCAGTGCTTCTTATAGGTTCATAGGTTCATAGGTTCATAGGTTCATACTAGGCTATCTGCCCGAGGGCATTTACAAGCCTAGCCCATCGTTTTGTGGCTTACGCCACCCCTTTAGTATGGGGAACTATACCCATTATTTTGCTGTGCCTCTGTCGAGCAGTGACACTGAGGTTGTCCCTGGGGTATATCTGTGATCTCCCATCCATTGGTCAAGATTTCTCTTGAACAAGGCCAGCGAGGTGCTCTGCCTCACATGTACCGGGATTTTTATGTGAGTCAAACTAGTAGACTTTGGAAAAAGAATATTCTATTGAATATCTGTGATATTAATTGTAAAACAGAGTGCATCCCCTTTTATAAACATATGTTGAAACATGAAGGGGCATTGTTTACTTTTATAGATATAGATAGAATGGTATTGAAGAGAATAGACAGACAAGACTGGCACTTTCTTAAATACAAAAGAAAATATTGGATTCTTACATTGGATGTCTTGTATGCCCTGACATGAATTAAATTATGCACTACTTTGATTATTTTCTTCTAGCTAAGCTGATGAAGTCTGGGCTACATTTATTTTTTGGATAATAGGTTATGGGATATATACATACATTTTTCATGGATGCATTGTTTCACTAAATATAATTATATCCTCTAGAAATATGCATATGGAATTGTTTTATTTGTACATTTAAATTAATTGGAATTTAACTGTTCTGTAGGTTTGCAATTGTTATACCTTATGTCCACTAGATGCAGAGTTATGTATATTTATTGTTCCACATTTTAAAATGTACAGTATTGCTCTCTTATGATTCATATTTTGACTCGTGTATTGAGTTTTGATTGAATGCACCTCAAGAATTTAGCTATTTTTGTTTGTTTAGAGAAATTAATCAATTTTAGTTAATGAATGAACATACCTTTTTTATCATTAATTTGATATACTACAAAGTGCCTGGGCATACTTTTTTTAGATGATATTGGCAATGTTGTCTTAGTGTCTGCTTTTGTGGAAGTTGTTCGATTATAATGTGTTTGGATTTATTATTGAGCATATTCAAGCTCTTGATAATGTATATAAATATAGTGCATGTATGTGAATATCTATACAAATATGCATGTGTTTGAATATAAATACATACACACTTGTATATATCAGAAAAAAGTCTTTGCTTGTTGGCACTATACTGCCTGGCAGTAAAAATGTCAACACACTTTTTTTTGCATGAAGCAAGTCCCTCAACCCACCCCCCTTAATGTGGGGGGAATGAACCATAAACAGCGATTGTTAGTCATATTCTGACTGTGATAATGCACAACAGGGAAAAGTAGAAACACTCCCTAAACCCCATTTTTTGCTCAAAGGATTTTTATTTTTTTGGATAATAAGATAATGAATAGTACATACTCAAAAACCTATTAGTGGATAAACACAAATTAAAAAAATAACTATAAACAACATGTACAACACACTAAAGAAAAAAAAAAGGGAAAGGAAAACTCAAGAAGCTACATTTTTCAATAGGTGAATAAACATTGTATAAATTACTTTCAGATTATTCACTGAAGAGAGATAGGGTCCATTTGTAAGGTGTCAATAAGAGATATGACTTTTTCCCAAGGATAGTCGATGAAAGGCTTAGGATGAATTCTGTATTCTTTGACCTTGTTCTCCTTAAGTGCACTTTCTTTCAAAAACAGATAAGTCTTCAAGGAGTGGAGGAGAAGTTGATTTCCATTTTATTTTTCTGGCAATTGCAAGTATTGTCCATTGTAAAAAAAGATGGTCTTTGTTCAAAGGAATATCATCATTAACATTAAATAAAACTAAGGCTTAGTAAAAAAGAGTAAAAAATAAAGCATTTAAGAAGTCATCTAGATCACTCCAAAATTGCTTTAACATTCAGTCATAAAAGATGCATAGCCAATCTGCTTTGTATACCTGTAAGTATCTTCAACAAGAAAAGTTCTTGGTTTTATTAAATTTAACTAACCTATTGGGGGGTTAAAAAGGTTCTATGTAAGAATGTCTAAGTGAATATACTCCAATATTGTGTCCAAGAAGTACATTTTACAGATAAGATATTAAATGTATTTTCTTGAGATAAACAAGGAAGATGTCTCAAAGTGATAGAACTGCAAAAGTTATGCTGTGGTAGTGTTTTATTTATCAGTATCTTATATAATGTTGAAAATGTTTCTATTTTAACTTTATTACATATAATTCCATATAAATAGTTCATTAACTTGGGGGTCTCATTGAAAGAAGACTTACTAAGTATTATGTAAAGATCCTGGGAATGAGCTAATATACTTTGTAAGAGTAACCAGTCTTATGAAACCAAGTCAAAGTCTTTCATAAGGTGATGAAGAGCAATGACTTTGTGTTCATTAATACATTGCTGCCAACAAATGAAATGTTTACCTTCCCCTGAAGAAGTGTATTCTTATTTATTTTATCAAAAGAATTCTTTGTGATAGTGAACAGTATTAAAAGTTCAAACCAAATTTTAACGTCAACATTAGCGATGATAGATTTGATAAATTGTTAGGAATATAATTTATGGAATTAAAATTAGTTGGTGAAGAGATGTTATACTGTGAGATATAACAGAGAAGATACCAAAATTTATTGGGTTGATTCTCTAATAAAAAAGGCTTATTAGGGTATTATTTTTGTTTGTAGAATAGTTAAATGTAAAGATTTCCTGTTAAAAATATAATTTGGGTCTATGC
The DNA here is from genome assembly GCF_019279795.1 of Protopterus annectens. Taxonomy (NCBI): domain Eukaryota; kingdom Metazoa; phylum Chordata; order Ceratodontiformes; family Protopteridae; genus Protopterus; species Protopterus annectens. Next base: position 230,527,754 of record NC_056749.1, read on the forward strand.
AATTCAGCAGAATTTTAAAAGTAGAAGCTTTGATCTAAGTTTCAATATCTGAAAACTGTATCCCTCCCTGATCTCATGGTCTGATGTGATGTGGGAAAGCTATTCTATTAGGAAACCACAGAAATTTTAACAATAGCTTGTTTATATCCTATATTAAGTGTTTACCTGGTAGTATTGAGATCACTGAATTATTTATAGAAGTTTGGGCTAGATGATCATTTTTATTAACTGGAGCCTGTCTTTGAAAGAAATAAAAATTGTGTTCCCTCTATATATAGTATTTTTAATTATGTTTAGAATATTATCAAAATTAGTTATTATTGTATATTCTATTTTACTATGCCCAGATAATCAAGAGATTATTTTCAAATAATGTTGTTTTTACACACTTATATTTTCCTCTTTTTGTTCAGTGACAAATAATTTGATTTTTGATTATTAAATTGAAGACCAGACATTGAAAAAATATTTATTGAGGATTCTAATTCTGATACTTCTGAATTAGATAAAGTTAGTGAAATATCCACAGAAAGCATCATTTTGGAGCAATATTGATTATAAATGTCATTACCATTCATCTTTGGTTTATTGTGAATTATAATGGCAAAAATCTCAGTGGCAAGAGCAAACAGAATGGGGGATAAAGGGCAACCCTGTTTAGTCCATTTTATTAAAGGAATAAAATTCAAAGTGAACAACCCAAATTTAACATAAGCTAGATTGTTACTATAGATATTTCTTAAAGGAGAAGTAAAAGAGGAGAGAAAAGCAAACAGGTTTAGAACTTTCAAAAACTCCCAATTTAAAAAATCAAAAGCCTTTTTGATGTCCAGGCCAATTAACAAAATGTTTGTTTTCCCTATTCATATATTCAATAAGGGTTAGTATTCTTCTAATATTATCATGTGTAAGTCTGTTGTGTATAAAGCCTGTTTGATCATCATTGGTACTTTTATTCTCTCAGAAAAAATGGACATGAAGATCTTGTAGTCATTATTTAGTAGAGAGATTGGTCTGTAAGAGCTACAAAATTGAGGGTCTTTGTTCTTTTTTAGATTTGGGATAAATAATGAATATATCCAAGATGGTTGAATTTTACCTTGTGATTGAATTTCCACCAACGTTTTATGGAAGAAAGAAATGATAGATGGAGGAAAAAATATATATTTTTCTAATTATTCCATCCATTCCTGGTGCTGTTAAATTTAAAACGTAATATTATCAATAAATTCTTTATTCGGAATTCATGATTGAAGATTGGTTTTAATTCCTCTGGAATTTTCTTAATATTAGGGCAAACTAAGCTTAATTTTGAAAGGTTGGCTTCTAATTTAGTAGAGATATTATGATATTTTAATGATATTTGAAGGCATCAAGCATATCTCCAATATCTGATGTTTCTTTTTTTATACCTTCAGGTAGTATTTTAACAATATGGCTAGACTTTGAATGCATTTTAACTCTCATTGACATGGTATGCATATATTTGGGTGATAAGGAATAAGGATTCATTTTTAATCTCTCCAAAGCTGTATTTGACTTATGAGATAATGTATCAACATATTTCTTATTTACTTCCTCAATTTTCTTTTTGTTATCAATTTTATGTTCGAAGAAATTAGATTTGGCTGATAAAAGTTGAGATTAGGTATCTTGCAATTCTAGTTCTCATACTTCTCATTCTCTAAGTTTATTTTTAAACTCTGTAAGAGTCTTGCCATAAATGTAAGATTTTAATGTATCCCAAATCATAACAATATTGACGTCTGGAGTAAAGTTTGGGTTGAGGAAAAATTGTAGTTCTGGAGTTATCCATGGTTTAAAGTCTTTAATTTTGGTTATATAAGCTGGAATTCTAGTTGCAAAACAAAGACCTTTGAAGTACATTTAATATTTAAAGATACGAGTCATGATCAGACATTGGACAAGGGAGGATGGAGAAGTGTGGAATTCTGGAGAATAAATCACAAGAGATTAAGATTTATCCCCTTGAGTGAGTAAAGATAAAGCCTTAAACATCCACTAAAATGCATTTCAAAGTTTACAGACTAATATTAGTACTTGAGTATTTAACTACACTTGAAATTACAAATTGTTATTATTTCTAAAAAGAGTATTCACAGTGGAAAATATATAGAAATGAGCCAGCATCTGACCTCTATTTCACACAACTTTGATTTGTGAAGGATTAGTAACAAGGCAACTTCTTTCAACAATAATCACTTCAAAATGTGTTAGTTGAATCAACAATGTTTTAACACTAATATGAATAGCACAGAAAACAAATGTCTTACTAAGGTTACCATGTTTTATCTCATATAGTCAAGCAGTGTACAATGTACTAATTTGCTAAAGAATTTAATTGATTTTCGGTTTCATTGTCATAGGCAGATGAAACTGACATAAACTTGCCCAAACACAAATAAACATGAAAGAAATACAAAGAAACACAACTGAAACGTAACACCTTTGTGTACTGTGACTCTGCGGCTGCCACTCAAAAATGTGTCAAAATATAAAATGTGCCTTGCTCCAGGTAAGCAATCTATAAAGGAAGTTCCCTGGTGCAGTTTCATTCAAAGCAAGCCAAGCAATCAGAATCCTAGAAATAAGTGTTAGGTCTGTTGGACACTTTTGAGCTACCTAAAAGAAAGTGTATACACTGCAAGGATCCAGTCAAATGGACTGTGAAATGCCCTAGAGTACAAAATCTTAAATGAAACCAAAGGCTTCCCTTAGATTTTAGCAGTTATGAAACCTATAAAGCTTAGACAGCATGGAAACAGGTTAGTCCAAACTGTAAATCGATATATATCAGAAAAGGGCATTTAAATATGCATAATGGAGACAAGTCAAACTCATTTTGTAAACATGTCATCAAACCTAGTGGCATGATAATTTAGGACATACCCGACATAACAAATATGCACTGTAAAGAAATAAAAACATAAAATTTAAAGTGAAAGCAAAGGAAAATCTTCTAAAATAATATGTAATGGTTATTTCCCATGAACTAGATTATTTAGCAGATCTGTTCAGTGATTTTGTACTTATTAAACAAACTGCATTATTATGTCTGGTTATTTACAGCAGGTACACACTGTTGCAGGAAAAAAAATGCCAAAGTGACATTACTTGTACTTAACTTTATGCACTAAAACAGGAGAAATAGATATATGTAATGCCCTTGGAAAAAGCCAGGTACAAGTTACAATTTAGTAACATAATTATGGTGACACAAAATAGGAGTTTATACAAAGAAATTTCTGCCCAGGAAAACATATTACATGGCAGAATGGTACTAGTATTAAAAGGGATTATTTCCATATAAAGTTAAAACTTTATGTTAAAATACGGCCAGAAGATATTTAAGGTGGGTTAGAAAATGAATTTAGTTTCCACTTTTTTAACAAATTCCAATAAACACTAGATACACAGCTGCTCAGAGATGTATATTATTGCTTTAAAACTAAAAAAAAATTGTATATTATTTTTTTAATTTACCTGACTAAACAGCATATAGATGTCATAAAATTCTTCAAGCCATGAACACCTTTAAAGACAAGACACAGCGCAATGTAATAATTGCTCCTGCCAAAGTATGGATCGATATTGGCCATTCATCTCTTCCTTATTTACTTTATATCATAAAGGAAAAGAAAACCAAACACGAACTACTCATTAGGAAGTGCAACACAGTAAAGGGTCTTACCACATCCCTCACAAGCCATAAGTAAGGAGAATAAACAACACTGTATCTGCAAGCAAAAAATCAATCACTGTAACAGCTCACAAAACGACTCTGGGCGAGTAAAAAAAAGCTTCTCCTCTAAGATTTGCTTTGAAAACAACTGGGTAGGAACTAAGGCAGACTTTTTTTTAAGGGAAAAGCAGATCACTAAGAGTAAAAAGTCATTCAAAATCAAATACTTACAGCATTGCGAATGATCATAAATGCTAGAACCCATATATCACAGTAATTTGAACAACCCAGTAATTTGAACAACCCAGAAAGTCCAAAATAAAATCTATTGCATACTAGACATGGCTAAAATCTTACATAAATAAGGAAATTATTAAATAAGTATATTATCATAATATAGGGGATAGTTCTTTAGGAAAGAAACAACCTAAGATGCATTTTAATAATTATTGCTGACTAGAGTAAGAAAAACCTTATAAACTTAATATAGAAAGTGGAAGAAATAAAAGATTACATGTACAAAGCACTGCTATGTTGATCAAATGACTGTAGTTAGATCACAATAGGTAACTTTCTGGATTGTTGACAAGAAACAATAAAAAAATCACAAGATTCATGAATTAGATTGAGACTTAACAACTGAAATGAAATGTTGAACAACAGATGAAAATAAACCTTTAAAAGATTTTTAGAAAAGAGTCATTTGGAAGGTGATACTTTGGGAGATTTGGTAATATTGATCAGTTTTAGGATCAGTTTTTTGTTTGTTCTTTTTTACATCAGTCCAGGAATTCTTTTCCAAGGCTCTTTTCAAGGATGAAGAAACAAGTCCATATCTTTTGGGATGGATATCATATTAGTGTTTTTGATAAAAGAATAAGCTTCCTTTATGTCAATGGTGCACAACGTCTGGCCCTCGATGCAACACCATCCAGCTCCCAGAGAGTAACTAAAAATGTTTAAAAAAAAGTTAAAAAATGCTATGTCTTACTCCAGTCACACAAACTTTCCGGCATGTGCTTGCTTACCTAATTGACTGCAGTTGCACACACCTCTAATTTTAGCTGCGGAAGTAACTATTCTTTGTTGTTTATAACTTGTAGTCTGTAAACAGTAGTAACTTTCTGGAACAGTTTGTAATAAGTCATGGCTGCAAGCTAGAATAAAGTTAAATGCAAAATTGATGTAGAAAACAGGCAATTTCATGACTGCTGTCTTAAGTAAAAATGCAAGTCACCTGTACCTATTGCTAACTCGTAACGACTTACTAAGTTTTGAGGTGGCCCGCAGATGCATTAAGAATTCGTGTAGTGGCCCTCCCTACAAAAAGATTGTGCATCACTTCTTTATGTTATTGGAAGTTCTTGTTTCATTAGGCAGATGAATTCTTATCTTAGCTGGATAAAATTATTTGTGGTTTGATATTATTTTGTTTACTGAAAGTTGACAAAGAGAGAGCTTTTTTCCTCATGTCCCTGACTTTAGAAGAATAATCGTTATCAAATCTGATTCTGCTTAAATTTCAGAGGGGTTTTCCTCCAGGCAGTTTTGAGTACAAGTTATTTGACTAAGTAAGATAAACATGTAATTACAATAGATCTTGGTGGAGACAAGGCTGATAAAGCTACTGTTTGTTTACCTATTGCTCTGGGAGCTCTTTTGATACCATAGGAAAAGTCTTCCTGTTAGCCCAAAAACTCAGGAATCCAAGAATTTAAAAAGGTAATTAATGTCTTTACCTTCATATTTCTGTGCAAGACCAAACATTTTGATATTACACCTCCTTTTTCTGTTCTCCAGATCATCCGTTTTATTAAGAAGCCAAGTATTCTGCTTGAGGAGAAAATCAGTTTAAGATTTCTCATCTTTCAGTCTTCCATCCATGTCAGTCAGTGAAGTTTTATGTCAAATAATTTTAAGGCTGCTGAAGTATTTCTTTAAAGACAACAGTTTGTTTAAGACAATTTTTCCTGAGAATTTCCAGGTTTTCTTGAAAAAAAATCAATTTTCAGTGATAGTTCTTGAAGAGTGTATGCTACTGATTGTAAATCTTTCTTCAAGGATATGTCAGTGTGAGAATGCTTAGAGCTGTTTATTTTCATTTGATGTAATAGTCTTCAGTTGATTGTGACAGGAAATCTGTTGAATATTTCCACAACATTTGATAGGAACGAAGTCTAGACTATTATTAATGTATTTGCTGTAAAATTGCTACATAAAAGTCAATATTTTCCTGTAATGAAGAATATGTTTGTGAGCTCTAAATTCCTGCTGTCTTCAGTTGGCCATCTTGACTCCACCCCCCCCCCCCCAAACCCCACTGTGATCTTTCAGCAGGTCCTGTCATGCATTATTAATTATTTGATAAATTATGAATGAGTCTAATCAGCCAATTCACAATTCAGTCAAAATATGTTCAATACACACACACACACACACACTATTATGATAACCTGGGTTATTGCATCACCAAATCACTTCATTGTTTGTGATATGCTTCAGGCACAAAACAGTCAGCAATCTATTAAAGCACATTCTTTTTATTGTAGTTGTAATGTCTGAAAATAAATACACAATTATTTTGAGTTCTGCTTAAACTCTGTGAAAATCTACAGCAATAAGACTAAACATATGTGATTTAATCTGTAAAATGTGCGTTTCATGGCACGGAAAGATATGTGACCTTAGTGGCCTACTGCATTGAAATGAAAACGGTGTGTAGAGTTTGTAACAGAAATCTGTGACTTCCTTCTTGTGGGAATTATAGCAATTATACATAAAATTGAAAATGTAAATATTGTTTATAAACTCTGTGAATCTTTCTAGGCTGTGAAGCTAGAAAGCAATAAAAGACAACTCTGTTGAGCAGCTAGCTAACAAAAGCAAGTAAACAAATTCATTAGCAGGGACAATGATTTTCTCTCTTCAAAAAAATTTAATTTGTTTTCATGAGAAGGAATCTGGGAATTATACTATGATTTTTAAATGTAATTTCTTGTCATTACAGTGATTTCATTATATCTCTCATCTATATCAATATAGAACACTCAGTAATGCAAGCTGGCAATTTTATAAATAATAAGTATGAACAGAAATGTATCTTAAAATCAGTTTGTTCTGTGGTCTGCTTTGCCAAATACTGTGAAAAATGCCCTGATTTTTCAATTCTTAAACAGTCAAAAAATTAGATTTACCAGTATTTTTCCTGGGAAAAATGAAAATCATTGTCTTTGCAGATTGATATGCAAATCTGAAACTTTCATCATGTGCATCTATGATTTCTGTATGGAAAAGATATACGTGTGAATGAAAGAAGAAAAAATAGCCTGCAGCCCATGACTTGTGAGCTATCTACAGTTATGTCTCTACTTAATATATTCTGATATTCACCTTGTTTAGATAGGTCAGTACTTCTTTTAGTTCAAAAATTAGCTTAAGGAAGTTAAGCTGAAGATAAATGTTGTCGTTCTTGTATTCTGTTTGTTCAAACAGATCATTTTTTATTTTCTAGTGCAGTTTTTCTCTCTCTCTCTCTCTCTGTATATTTAACTGTTAACTCGGACTTTCCTGATAATCAGATGTCAATAAGTAAACACTCATTCTTTTCTAAGTGAAGTGGTTTTATTTAATATGGTTTGTGCATGGCCATCTTTTTATGCATTTATTAATTGATAACAGGGTATTTACGGATACATGACAAGCATCTAGAATCCACCCCAAAATAGACCACTTTGCAGCATGTTATCATGTGCATTTATAATTATTTGGCATATTAACAAGACTGAACTAGTAACTGTGAGGTATCAAACCTAGTAAACTCATGTGGTGGCAGTCTACTGCACTGAGCCAGAACAGTGGCTTTATATTAAATAAAATTAACATCTTTTCTTAAAATTATCGTGTCTCTGTCCCCACATGTGTGTGAGAGAATGGAAGAGTTTAATCAAAGTACAGACAGTGAAGCTTAGAGACAGCAGTGAGAAAGGTGTCTTGGGAGTTAAACGAAAGATTCTGCTTAGTGGAGTTTTCAGTGTGAAGCCTAATAGTCTGTGTGGATGGTCTAGACCTATACCCAGAGCAATAGTACATATTCCCATCCACTAGCAATACTATTGGGATATAGCCTTGAGTACAGTGCAGGCCACTCAGGTTTAATTAGCAGCTCAGGTCTCTCAGGTGTTGGCAGAGTAGGGAGGGAGTGACATGCATTCTTGGGCACACAATTCAGACTTCCATGGTAGAGGTGGAGTGTTTCAAGAGAACAGATGAGGGAGCTGCCACCTTCAGCCCTTTGGAGAAGTGAAGAGTAGTTCAGTGGGGTCTCACAGCACTCCCCATTCATGAATGTTACTGAGTGTGAACTAAAAAACAGACCAAGATGTCCAACTTAATGTAATATATTATTTAAATTATTTAATTAAGCCTATCGTTCATATTTTTATCTTGTAATTGTCTTATTTAAATTGATTGTTTAATAAGCTGTATTTAAACTTTACCATCTCTGGCAGTCATTTACTCTGATGAAGTCTGATTTACTGTCATTTAGACAAAAGTACTCAGTCCCATTTTTGTGGATTTATTGCTTGAAATTGTTTTAAATTATTACATTAAACACGTAGTTAATTTGGCTATTTTGGGTCTGTTTTTTTTTTGGTTAATTGTTTAGGTAAGTTCATTGTTTTTTGTGTATATTACTGAGTGTGCACAAGGCATGGAGAAATGGATGGTTAGGGTTTAAGGCAAACCCCCACTGGCCACAGTATGATACTACGCCAGGGTGCCTAGATCTCTTGACTGCCCCTGAGTGTAGGTTGGAGTAAAGTCTGGGGTGATAAGGAGAGTGTGATAGACCAGATTTAAGAAAGAAGTTGATGTTATCTGTCTCCTTAGTCTCAGGCATATGTGAGTATCTGAAAGTTAAAAACCTACATTTTGTGAGTTCTAGGAAAATAAAAAAGGTATTCACTACTACTAGAGCTGCCAAAAAAGACCGTCATTTATGGTGACCTCTTTAGTAAAGGCCACCCCAGGAAAGTTAGGTCATCTCAAGAGCTAAAGTTACTCTGATGAACAAGTTATTCCGAGTACAGTATGTTTAGGGTAGTTATGAGACTATGAGTAGTAGAGGTCTGAAAATCCAGCACTTTTATCTGCAGTGTTTTCCCGTGAAGATGCAGCACTTTGTGGAGATGTGCTGGATCTTTGAAATAAGGAAATGAAAGCATATTTTCTGAAATTCTATAATTTAACTTATTTTGCTGTTGAAATAATTAGTCATCCATTTGAAATTATCCTTATTAGACGGTCAGGTTTTGGCATTTTTGGGTATTCCTTATGATTGTAAATAAATGCCCCATTGTCTAAAAACAAAAAGTGGCAAAAAGAAGCACACGTTTTCATCAGTACCATTCCACTGACAATCAAATCATAGGTGAATGAGTAAAACAACATCTGTCTGGAAGTGATACAAAAGTACAGTCAAAAATTACCTCTGTACTAAGCAGGACAGAAAGTTATGAACCCTCAGTTCCCTAACTCAAAGTTAAGGCCCAATGACCTGAATCGCTGCTGTGTGGAAGAGTAAGATCCACATGACCGTCAACAATTCTAAGTTATAGATTTCGACTTCCATGTTCCCAGAAATTAATTTATTACTCAGCACCATGGACACCTGCATCAACATTTCTCAAATACTTTTCAAGCTATATTTTCAGAAATAAGGCATTTCTGAAGAAATGTGAACATCATTACCTACTAGATGGACATGAGCCTTTAGAAATGCAGTGTTGCTTCACAATAGTAGGAATGACATGTTTTATGTCATGCTTCATTCCTCTGTATTCGTCCAAGTTTATTTCCCAGTTCAAAAAAATTTTCAGCTGCTGTTTTTTTCTTTAATACCTAAGGGCTGCTAAAATAATATTTCTCAGTTTTGTTATAAAAATGCATTCAATGTTTTGGTCAGTATCAACTATCTTTATTCGGTGAGAGCAAAACACTAGATCACTCAGACTGCTAACATGCCATACTTGTAATGTTGTTCAACGGTTATAATGGTAATGATGAACCTCTCTGCTCGGATAGTCTCAGGTGGCCTTTAGACTGCTAACGTGCCATACTTGTAATATTGTTCAACGGCTATAATGGTAACGATGAACCTCTCTGCTTGGATAGTCTCAGGTGGCCTTTAGACTGCTAACGTGCCATACTTGTAATGTTGTTCAATGGTTATAATGGTAACGATGAACCTCTCTGCTCGGATAGTCTCAGGTGGCCTTTAGACTGCTAATGTGCCATACTTGTAATGTTGTTCAACGGTTATAATGGTAATGATGAACGTCTCTGCTTAGATAGTCTCAGGTGGCCTTTAGACTGCTAACGTGCCATACTTGTAATGTTGTTCAATGGTTATAATGGTAACGATGAACCTCTCTGCTTGGATAGTCTCAGGTGGCCTTCAGACTGCTAACATGCCATACTCGTAATGTTGTTCAACAGTTATAATAGTAACAATGAATCTCTCTGCTCGGATAGTCTCAGGTGACCTTCAGACTGCTAACATGCTATACTTGTAATGTTATTCAATGGTTATAATGGTAACAATGAACCTCTCTGCTCGGATTGTCTCAGGTGACCTTCAGACTGCTAGCATGCCATACTTGTAATGTTATTCAATGGTTATAATGGTAACGATGAACTTCTTTGCTTGGATAGACTCAGGTGGCCTTCAGCCTGCTAACATGCCATGCTTGTAATGTTGTTCAATGGTTATAATGGTAACGATGAACCTCTTTACTTGGATAGTCTCAGGTGGCCTTTAGACTGCTAACATGCCATACTTGTAATGTTATTCAATGATTATAATGGTAACAATGAACCTCTTTGCTTGGATAGTCTCAGGTGGCCTTCAGACTGCCAACATGCCTACTCATAATGTTGTTCAACAGTTATAATGGTAACAATGAATCTCTTTGTTCAGATAGTTTCAGGTGGCATTTAGACTCCTAACATGCCATACTTGTAATGTTGTTCGATGGTTATAATGGTAAAGATGAACCTCTTTGCTTGGATAGTCTCAGGTCGCCTTCAGATGTTAGAGATCAGGGCATGGAAATTATTTCAGTTAAAAGAAACAAGAAAATAGGCATATGGAGGTGGAAGATTACTACCAGGACAGCACATTCCCCATGCTTGTGATTGTCATGTCTAAGAACAACAAGCTTGATGTATGTTAGTTAAAAGTGCTAAAGAAATAAGAATCCCATTGTAATAAAAAGTACAGAAGTTAAATGAAAATCAGTAACATTAATGTACTACTGGTAAGCAAACAGCACGGAGTATATGATTAATGAAAATTTTTAAAAAATACATTTAAAGTTTATGAAATACTGGGGAATCAGTGTGATCATACCTAAGGTGCTTATAACAGTAGAATCTGGCCTATTCCTTAATGTAAAGTAGCAGTGCATACCGTTTTTCTGTGCACATAACTGTCAAAAAAAAAAAATTCCAAACTTAACTCATCAGCTTCAATCATAACATCATGAGGAGGATACAAACTAACTTTACATGTTATTCTGTCACTGTACTAAATTAACAAGGGAACTTCTCCAGACAGGGCAGGCTAGAGTAATGAGCTAAAAGGAAAAAGGGTACACTATCAACTCCAAATATAGTAAAGCAGCCCAAGAAGTAACAGTGAAAACTACACCAAGTGGAGATTAACCTTGGATTTATGAAGGATCTAGATGTCTTTTGGTACTAATTCACAATGCATTGCATGAATCCACTGTGGACCATGACAAATGGTACACAAGAATCCCAATGGCAACACTCAGATCTGCTCTGAGTTACAGCACAATGGCACTAAATATACAGAACCAACTGATATTGCCAACATCCTGGCAGATAGGTTCAGTGCTAACTTTACCCCCCTCTCACCCCCTAGAGGGCCCATCTCTATACCGGAAGAATGCAAAGTTCCTGCAATCACGGCTGCACAGGTAAAAAATGCACTCTCCAAAGCCAAGAACACAGCATCCATGGGAATCTGACAATATTCCAGGCTGCGTTCTACATGAACTAAAGAATGAACTGGCACCCTACCTAAGTACCATGTTCAATCATAGCCTCACCTCAGGCTTTGTGCCCACTGAATGGCGCACCACGACTTTTATCCCACTCCACAAAGGGGGAGCCACAACGGACCCCGGGAACTACCACCCTATTAGCCTAACAAGCCTGGTCTGCAAGACCATGGAAAGTATTATCATGGAACTCATAAACAAAGACATTGGTAATCTCCAAACTCTGGACCCTACCCAGTTCGGATTTGTAAAAGGCAGATCATGTCTCCTAAACCTGATTGACTTCTTTGAAGGTAGTCATCAAAGCCAGAGATGAGGGTAAAGTGGTCCACACAGCTTATCTAGATCTTGCCAAGGCTTTCGACACCATCCCCCACTCTTGAATTATAGATAAGCTCACTAAACTAGGTACAAATCCCTATGTTACAAGATGGGTTGCTAACTGGCTCATGGACAGAACCCACACTGTGAAAGTAGCGGACTCCAAATCTGACTTCAGACCAGTGACAAGTGGAGTACCACAGGGTTCAGTCCTGGGTCCTCTCGTGTTTGGTATCTACTTCTCTGAAGTATAGGCTAACACAGAAGGTCTTTGGCTAACAAAGTTTGCAGATGAATGCAAACTAGGAGCCATAATTGAAACTCCTAACGATGTGGACATACTACAAAGGGGCCTCACTGAGACAGATACCTGGTGTCAAAGCCATGGCCTCAAGCTCAATGCCAAAAAGTGTATTTTCATCCCCTTTGGTAAAAACTCTGTACCCATGACCTACCACATAGCTGGTAGTCTACTTAATGCCAAAAATGTGATGAGACCTTGGGACACAGGTGGACAGTAGTCTCTCCTTTGATAATCACATCACCACAGTGGTCAAGAAATCCTTCTATGTGGCTCACTTCATCACAAAAGGTTTCTCATCCAGAAAAAAAGAGGTCATTGTTCCCCTCTACTCATCACTCATTAGACCCATTATAGAGTGCAATGCCCCTTTTGGTATGTACCTCACAAGACATCTACAACAACTGGAAAGGCCACAGAAATACCTCACAAAGAGGATTACTTGCCTCAAACAGATGCCCTATGCAGACGATCTCAAAAAACTCTGTCGCATTTTGCCTACTCAGAGGCAATCTCTGCCTAACATACAAAGCTATGTCAAACCCAGAGCTGTTGGACATGCTCCACTTAAAGAAATCCCAATCCCTCCTAGCTACATGCTCTAGGGACCTAAACCTTGTCACCACAATAAACAGAACATGCTGGAGGGATAGATTCCTGTCCCAGAGACTTCCCATACTCTGGAACAGACTACCTATTTATGTCAAACAGAGCTCCTCATTAGCACTCTTCATAAAAAATCTTGATGATTGGATGGGAAATAGGAAATTCACTCCAGGGATCACTTCTGTGGCTCTTCTCGACAAGGGCACAAGAAAATAATTTTCTTGGGTGGCGAAAGCCAGGGTACATTTTTGGCAAGGCTTATATAGGCCCTAGGGCCAATAGCCTAGTACCTACCTATGAATAAATTAGCTTTTATGCCAGTAGCATAAAAGAAGCCAGCACTAAATGTCCCAACCAAGACTAGGTATAGGCAGTACTTGGAAGCTCACCATCTATATTCCACCCTCCAAAAGTATAGGACTGCCTCTGACACAGGCTACCACAGTCATTCCACAAAAAAAATGTATTTTCTGTTTACAACATATAGGCTTAATGCACTGTACAGTTCTTGACTCTGAAGGTTTCTCACTTTTTTGATTTCTCCAAATCTTTTGGGTTTCTAAGGACCCCATTTCTTAATCAAAGTATGATTAAAGTTCATGAAATTAGTTTTGTTTCAATCTTTGATGTCAGCCAGAAGTGCTCTTCGCAGCACCCACAGTTTGCCCAGTAATGACTCCTCCTGCAATTCGTATGGAGTTACATGTATTGGTAATGTATCTAAATACGATTGTAGATTCTTTTTATAAGGCCCATTGCTCCAATTACTATTGGAACTGTCTGGGTATTTTTCTTCCACCTTGTTATCATTTCTGCCTGCAAATCCTGATATTTTATGACTCTGTGTCTGCCTGTACTCAAGACATTTTAGTCACTGATTGTAGCAATTTCAGTGATCGGTGCTACTTTTGTCATCTTTTCATGGACCACTATATCTGGTTTTCTCATATCTGTCTTTTGGATTGTTGGTAATGGGTGATCCCATGTGATGTAGACTTCATCATTTTCTGTGATGCTTCGTGGCTCATGTTTCCAGTGTTTTTCAGCTACTTCAGTATTATAATGTTTGCACAATCCCCAGTACAACAGTCTCACCTTTCAGTATACAGTCCTTCTGCCATTAATATATCACAACCAGCAACAAGGTATGCAACTGTTTCCAATTCTGTTTTACAAAACCTACATTTGTCTGTTTCTCCAACATGTTCCATGGACTTTGTAAACCAACGAGTACTTAGCCCACTGTCTTGGGCCTCCAATATTAACCTTTAACTTTTGGTTTGAATTCGCCTCTCCTTAACCATTCCTGCATTCGATCCTGATCAACATGAGGTTCTTCCTGGAGTTTTCTATACTTGCAACTATATTTAGTTTGGTGCAGTGGTGCAGCAGTTAACATTGGTGCCTCACAGCAAGAGGTTCTCCAGTTCAATTCTTGGCTGGGGTGCCTTCTGTGTGGAGTCCGCCTGTCCTCACTGTGTTTGTGTGGGTTTCCTCTGGGTAATCCAGTTTCCTCCCACATTCCAAAGACATGCATCCGGAGTGTGTCTACCAGGACCTCCACTCAAAATAGGTTCTGTCCTAGTCAGACTTTCCCAGTCAACAAATGTTAAATAAATAAATACATTTATGCATTTTCCATATTTCTTGCCTTCTCATCGTATCCTTTACCTTATATTCTTTCTTTTGTTTTGTTTTTTGGCACATTCAGTTGCTGTCTGATTTTTATCTACTTCTGGTTTGATTCCATTCCCATTTGACAACGATATGCTTCTGAAGGACTAAGAAAGGAAGTCATCTTAGATTTATTCTCCTTATGTTTCAAAACTTTCACTATATTTGGGTCTTTTGAGGTCAGCAGATATGCATGCAGTCCCACGATTGCAGATCTATACATGTAATCAATTTCAAGGAGGCCTATGCCTCCTTCAGAATGGGGAATATATAATCTTGGTATAAACTGAGTTTTATAAACCATTTGATGAGCATGAAGTATCCTTCTTGTTTTCCTGTCTAATCTACCCAACACCTTTTGGGGCCAGTCACTCACTACAAAACGGTAAGTTAGGACAGGAACAGCAAATTGGTTTATAGCATGGATGTTGTTCCTAAATGTCAAAGCTGTTTTCAGTATTAATTTTAGTGTTCTAAAATATTCCTTACTAAGTTTTATTCACATTTGTTCGTGTTTTATTGTCGATCCTTCATCAGTTCCCAAATATTTATACACTCCCTCTTGCTCAAATTCTTTTATATCACATTCTTGTACCAAACGGATGTTTTCTTGGTGCTGCACCTTTCCTACTTTAAAGGTTACTTCTCCACATTTATCAACACCAAATGACCTTCTTATATCATCTGAAAAAGTTTTGACTACTTACAGTTGTGCTTTCAAGTTCCTCATCTGATGAGCTATACAGTTGTAAATCACCAACAAAGAGAAGATGAGAAGTTGTTTATACTTTGTTGCTTTCTGGGAGCCAAATTATAGCCATGACCTAATCTGTTAAGTAGACAGCTTAATGGGTTAAGGGCAAGGCAAAAGGGCAGTGGTGACAGTGTGTCCCTATGGAATATCCGCCTATGGATTTTTATCCCTGGAATAACAATTTGCCCTTTACCATGGCTAAACTGCAAAGTGGTTTGCCACTGTTTCATGGTCACTGTGATGCAGTTTATCAGTGTAAGGTGTATCGTATACATTTTTAAATACATTTTTATCCATGAATGTGGGATACTGTCAAATGCTTTTTTGTAGCCAATCCATGCCATACTTAGATTCTTCCCCTTTTCACAGTTCTCCACTATGACCTTATTTAACAACAAATGATCCTTTGTTCCATATGACTTTCTTTTATTGCCCTTTTGTTCTATTGTCATAATTGAGTTTTCTTCTAAATGACTGTAAACTCTGTTGGCATCAATTCCAGTGTATAGTTTATACATCATCAGAAGGTAAGTTAGTGACCGATAATTTTTAGGGTAGCTTTCAGGTTCACTGGAGCATTGTTTTTCCTGTTAACTAGGTTAGTGTCTGTTCATGGTGCGCATACAAATAGTTTCTACTCATGGCTAAATCTTTGTGCAAAGATGTTGTTATACTTTTAACCAGAGGTTAGATACTGCATTTTGGCGTGGGTTTTTCCAGTTAGAGACTTTTCTTAACTTTGTTTCAGTCTCTCTGGCTGTTACTTCATCCCATTTCATATGCTGCACCTTTGAACTTCTTTCTTTTAATTCTTCTATCCATTTAGCATTGTTATGTTTCACAGGATCTTCATAAATACTTCTCCAAAATGTATCTATTTCTTCTTTTTTGGGTAGTCTTTCAATTCCTTTTACCTTGTTTCCCAATTCTATATAAAACTTTTTTGGGCCATCAATAAATTGCTTATTTTGTCCTCTTCCTTTACATTTATCTGTGCATCTTCTAAGTTTTTCTGCTTGTGCTGATATTTTTAGTTTATTATTTGCAATAGCACATGATAAATCCTCATTTGTTATAATACTGCGCACTGCTTTTATCATGTCTATCTTTCTGAATATTTTTGTTGATCTGTTCCCTCTTCTATACTCTTCTAACAGTGGCACTTCCCCATTCCTTGGAAGTCTTAACTCTGAAGGTTTCCCCTCTTTTTAATTTCTCCAAATCTTTTGGGTTTCCAGTGTGGTAAGCCCAAGTGACTCATAGACCAGGCTTGTGTTGCCTCGGTATGCTGCCACCAGCTGTAACATGAAAAGTGTTCTTACTGGGGAAACCACATGCAAATGCAGCAGTTAGGGGCAGAAACTAATGCAAATTATGTGACAGCACCAGAATAACATAGTAGAGTGGTCCAGTGTAATGGGTTATTTTTCATGGGAGGAGGAAGACATGTACACCTTTTTTTGAAGAGATTGCAGCCCATAGCATGAGTACAGGTAGGTACATCTGAACCATGAGAGTGTGTGCATGCTTGTGCATCTGTGTCACCATTTTGTAGCTGTATGTCTGTCTGTGTATGTCTGGGCAGACATGCTCATATAGTAAACATTCAGAAATGGTCTCTGTGTGTGCGTTTGGGTTTCTGGGAGCATGTATGTGGACTTGTGAGTGAATGATTCTGTATGTGTGTCCGTAGGAGCTTGTTTGTAACTGCATGCATCAGTGAATGTGTGTGTGTGTTCACATGTTGGGTGCTGCCTATGCATTAGTGATATGTGATATGTGTCATCGAGTTAATATGCAAGCCTGTGTAGGCCATTTAGCATGGGTAATCTGTCTGAATCGAAAGGATATTCAGTTAAATTCCTCTCATCCCTTTTCTCTTCAAAGTACTGGGGACACAATTATCTTGCTTCTCCACCCAGTGAAATGTTCAGCACTGCATTCACCCCCTCTGACCTTGTAGTTCTATCCCTAAGACATATTTTATTCCCCATCTTAAAGCTGTGTCCTGGTAATATATACATTAACTGATCACACACATCTACCTTTCTCTTTGAACACCAAGCAGTAATCCAGTATTCACCTTTGACCTTGCAATGAAGTCCCAAACAAAATTGTAAGTCTACCTCACAAACACAGATTTGCAGGTAATCATCTCAATGACACACACAGGTTTAAAAATACTCATAGGTTCATAGGTTGGTACTAGGCTATCGGCCCTAGGGCCTATACAAGCCTAGCCATAACAATTCCCTGGATATTTCTTCCCACAATATTTACTTCCCTGGACCCCTGTCTAGCAGGGCAACTGACGTAATCCCCGGGGTGAATTTTCTATCTCCCATCCAATCATCAATCGTCAAGGTTCCTTTTGAAAAGGGCCAAGGAGGCGCTCTGCTTGACATGTATGGGCAGTCTATTCCAGAGTATGCAGAGTCCCTGGGTCAGGAACCTATCCCTCCAGCATGTTTTGTTCAATGTGATGACAAGGTTTAGATCCCTGGAGCATGTTTTGTTCATTGTGATGACAAGATTTAGATCCCTGGAGCGTGTGGCTCTGAGGCATTGGGATTTCATTAAGTGGAGCATATCCAACAGCTCAGGGTTTGGCATGGCCTTGTATGATAAGCAGAGATCACCTCTGAGTAGACGATATGCCACAGAGTATAGCTGGAGTTTTTTTAGATGGTCAGCACCTCTAGGCACCAGATTTTGTTTGTTCATATTTGCATTAATAATTCCCAAACCATGCTAAATACAAAGCATTAAAATAACTCACTCTCACTAGAGAAAGAATTTTAGCTGGAGCTTTTCTGCAGATAAGAATTTCACTTTTACCAATTTGCATTTGCTTCAGAGAGAGAATAAATATGTTTGAGATGAAAAATGTTTTCCTTTGATTTTGCAGCTTGCTTGTACCTGACTATTGATTCGGTGGGGACAAGTGGCGTGACTATAAACTGTACTTTGTAATTCATTAGTCATGTATAACCCTAAGGCATAACACAAAAGGCACTATTGTTATATTCTTATTTGTACAAATTCTATCTTTCTACAAGAGTGCCTCATAAACGCAAATTTAAATGCAATTTTAATGTCACTTTAGGATAGGGTCAGTCATTAAAAACATTATGTAAGGTCTGTCTTTCTACTCCAAAAGTTTTACATAGTTTGATTAGAAGACAAGAATGGGGTGAGCGACAGCTCTCATGACACATACACTTTATGTCATGATTCTCCTTGTCACATCAATTCCCCTTCCTGCACTGTCTGACCAGATGGCTCCCAAATATAAGAAGCACTTATACAGATACCAGAGGCAAAATTCACTCAAAAATTCTTAACAAGCCACTTTGGGTAAAAACTATTACCTGTCCTTAAATACTACTATTAGATGACTAGAAAACTAAAAAGGGCCTTCCTTTAAAATAATTAGCATTCAGTGTCTAATATTCCCTGTCGAATATTATTTCCCCATCCCACAGGAAAGCGAGACTGCAGTTAAATATATGAAATACATAAAAATTACCCTGGAAAAGACAGTTATTTATATGAAAATTTGTTTAGTTCCATAAAACAGGCTAATGTGTTTAGAAGGTACCAAAGAAGGAATTTGCCAGAGATATTTAGCTGGGTACTTTACTCTGAATAATCATGTTAAGTAGTAGTACTGTACTCACATTTATCGTGAAAGTTTGCAGTCACCCTAGTGTTATGGACATAAGACTTTATTTAACAAATCCTTTCTGGGTGATGCCTCCAGGTGTTTCTGCAGTTACACCCTACTGACACCTCTAGGCATCAAATTTTGTTTGTTCATAATTGCATTAATAATTCCCAAAACATGCTACATAGAAAGCATTAAAATAATTCATCTTAAAGCTTACACAATAGTAAACACAACTGTATTTTTCTTTGACCTCTCTCTAATGCAGGTAAAGATAAATGAATTTCTGTTCATATTTATTTATACTGTCATAAGTTTCATGTTTTTCTAAATCTCAGCAACCATATAGCATAGACAGAATTGCTTAGTCCTGTGTGAAAGCTCACAGCTTGATGAACAAAATGCTGTGTTCAGTATGTGTGTAAATTAATTGTTTGGTGAAATATTGTAAGTTATTTATAAAATATTACAAATTTAATAATTACTGTGACTTATAAAATCCAGTTTTAGACCTAAAGGTTAAATAATGCTGCCACTAAGAAAATAGTTTGTGCTGTATATTTATTTATTTTTTTTATTAATCCCTGTAGTTCCAGAGATATGAACATTTGTTTAAAATGTGAAGACATGATTTGATTATATAAAAAAACTTAGTATCCAAATTTTGGAAGTTACAGTGCAAACTTCCAGAGGGAATGAGTTGTTAAAACTGAGTGTTTTCCGATAACTGTCAAACTGTCCATCTATGTTGTAATGATGAGCCTATAAAAAGGGGAAAAAAGACATGTTTGGTTTTATTGGCCTGAATATCTTTTCTGAGAAAACACAAACAAAAAAAAAGTCAGTGGGCATTCAGAAGCCATACAGTTGAAACACTTCTATGTCCTTAAGGAGTCATTTGCATATTCCCCATAGGTATCCTTTAAAGGAGGTTTAAGGCATTATACCATCAGCTATCTAGTTTCCTAGAGTCTTTTTCATGTTTTTCATTTTCAATTCGGTAATAAGACACTGCAATAACATGATTATGTGAACTGTAATTGCATGTGTTTAGTAAAGACAACCAAAGCAATACATGTGCATCAATTGTTTATGCTAATGAGGTAAAGGGAAAAAGATCTCCGATTTCCTGATCTTCCATTAACTGCAAGAACTGAGTAATATCTAATGACACATTGGACTAGATGAAAAAGAGGTAAATAAAAACAAGTTACCTGATTTCTTTTGCCATGGGTTACAATAAAATACCCTTGACTTTTCAGAGACAGAATAAATTTAAAACCAGTAACCATCTGATAAGTTGGAATGGAAGCTAGTGAGGTCATGACACTTTCAAAGCAGAAACAGAGCACTGACTGCTCACCTTGCCATAAACATTGGTATAAAAGGAAGCGGTAGCTTCAAGGAGTCTGCAGTAGAAGGAAAGCCTCACTCTGCAGGGTACTTTAACTTCAACAGAGCAGCATCTTGTTCTGAAAGGTTTTGAGCTGTTTACCAGTAAAATAAGTAAAATGATATAACATGAACTATATATTGGAAAATAATCTCAGTTTTTGGGAAATTATGCCTCATTCAATGTATATTGCTAGATATTTGTTCTTATATTCCTGAGAAGGGCAGAAAGGTTAAGGATTATGAAAAAGACTTTGACAATTATAAGTAACATGAGAATAAAATCAAACAAATAATTCATATAAAAGGGTTAACATATTTTTGAAATCCCTGTGCAGTTTGTAAAGATTGCTTCTTGTTGTAACATGGCACAGAGCGGGACAGGAAATAACCACATGGTGTCAACTGATTGACATCTTTACCATCATCATCATCTTTACCATCATCATCATCATTAGGAAGGAGTACAAGCAGCAAGGCCATGGAGAAGGGAAAATGGTTACCATTATCAAGAACTGCCAACCTGAGAAATGGTTCAGGCCAATGACACAAGTTTTATTTTGCTATAGTATTACATCGCTAAATCGGTGAGCACATGTAAATAATAGGCAAAAGAAACTTTAATAAATAAAATACCAAGTACAGTGGGAGTACTTGTGAGGTAATAGCTCACTTTGTGCTGACTAAATGATCTGTTTGGGCTGCACAAAAAAAGATGGCTCCCCTCTTTCCTAATATTATGTACACTGTATAACAGGGCCCTCCTTATGTGCAACAGGACCCTTCTTATGTAAAGTGTATAACAGGAGCCTTCAAGTGGGCAATCATACTCTGAGCAATAACAAACTGAATGGCTAATGGTTTGCCCAAGCCAGGAAACCTGGAATGGAGATGTCACTTTGTTCCCTACTGGTCCCGTTATAAAACCTTTACTGCTTGTCTTCAGCTACCTCTGATGTGAGAACAAATAAATGACCCTGGCATGCAAAACAAGTGCAGCCTTTGACCTTTAACAATTGAATATTACACAGGTAACCTCCTAAGAATGTATTGATCATTACCACACAGCTAGAAATATTAACCATATTCAAATTAGTTTTAAAACTAAAAATCCTATGTGACAAAAGGAGGTACTGCCAGCACAGCTAGATGGAATTTTGTAAATAATTATGTCATTTGTGAATATCAACAAGATTCATATGCTTGTGTTACAAATGTATTAGAACTGTATGTTGTCTGTATCAAACTGCTGGTACAGAAGTGTCTGTTGAAAGGGTTTATAAAGTACTAAGCTTTAAGATGTATCTACAGTGTATCCTACTGGAAAAGAACAGAATACACTATTGTAACTATGTAAATGTATATATGTTAACAGTGGAAACGGGAACATAGAAGGTTAACTTGCAAAACATAGTTGAAATTAAATTATTTTATAACTGCCATAAAAGATGGTTTCAATACAGCAAGGAGACGGGATGTCTAAAACTAGGGAACCTTCTGCATTGCCTTGTAAGTGTTTTATGGTTTTTATGTCTTCCAGCAGCTGCAACAATCTGAGAGCTATGTATTTTTCACAAGTAGATGCTAAAAGCCAGAAGATACTAACAATGTGGGTTTAGCTTTGGGACTAAAGTCAGATGACAAGAAGTGATGTCATCCTGCAAGCTAACCCAGCAGTAATATTTGAGATATTAATCTGAGGAGGCTCTGAGAGCGACAGAGTATTCTGTATTCTGACTTGGACCAAACAACATCAGCTAGAAGATCCATTCACCACACTTGCCTTGCTCTGGAAGTAAGTTAACTAGGGTACAGTAATTTCTCTTAGATTCAGACAGACATATAGTAAATATTAGTATGGATTTTTTTCCTTATTTATTTGACACTGTCCTGCAATGTTGTTTTAAACATTTTCTGTGATTCTGAACTCTGATGTCACTGTGAATACATATTTAGTATTGTCTTGTTCTTTTATTATTAAATATATTTAAACTTTTCAGTTGTGTCTGGTCTGTCTAGAAATATTTAAGCTTTCAGAGTACTTGCATGTCTATTTGATGACACTGTATAGGCCACTCCTAATAGCATTGCTCTTGGTCAAACTACCATTTGTATTTATAGTAACATTACACAACAAGATTGACCACCCTTTGTTAAGGGCTTTAGAGTAGGTGATAAGGACTGTCTGGTGGCAGTCAAAACTACCTTATAGTCTTAGCAGAAGGGGGCATAGCTATTAATCCTGTGCCAGCTTTTCCCAGATGTGTGTGTGTGTGTGTGTGTGTGTGTGTGTGTGTGTGTGTGTGTGTGTGTGTGTGTGTGCGCGTGTGTGTGTGTGTATAAATCTAATCTCAGTGTGTATGTGTCAGCTACTTGGGCAGGGACATGAAGCACTGGTTGGACAGAGAAGAGTGCTGGAGGTCTTGGCCACTCGGCTGAGATCTCTACTGTATAGCTGTACCAGTGAGGAGTCTTATTGGGGATCTGGAGAAAGGAGGAGAAACCAGCCCCAGACTGATTGTGGGGGGAAATTGCACTTTACTGTGTGTATACTTGTCATTCCCAGTATGTACATGCCCCACTGATAGCAGTGGCGAGGATTGAGGCTCCTTGATTACTAGGCCAGAGCTGGGGCATCACATCCTATATACTCTGTAAAGATGACATTCTACAGCTCTGTAAAGTATATTTTAAGTGACTCATAAAACTCTTGGATCCACAGAGATCTCTGGAGGAAGATTTACCAGCTGTTATTGAGCATTTGTAATTCCTTTATGCTGCAAGGATCTATGGACTTCATCACAGGTATCAAATTATGAGTGGTGCAAACGTAAATTGGAAGGAATAATAATCTTCCTGCAGTACTACTTAGGCTGGACATGTGTTGAGTGATGATGAGGGATTTTCTGAGTTATGTGATGTGACCTTCAACCTTTTTAGTTCGAGTTAGAAGGAAGTACAGAGACCTCGTGTGATCTCTTTTCATTATATTTCTTTCTTTCTCAGAAAATAGTGCTCTTCATGAAGGAAATCTCTGGCTTCACCCATGCAAATTAAAGGTTCTGAACTCTTCTTGCAGAGATGCCTTCAGCTTGGCAGGATATAGTGCGATGATTTTCATTCTCTTTGCTTTTAGGATTGCTAATCTAGTCTGCCATTGCTTCCTGCTTTCCAATATTGCTTTAAAACAGTCATTAACAAAACAGACCTTATGAAGTTAGACGTGACATCTGGAGATACAAAGTTCAGTGCTCCTACTTTTTTTTCTAAAACAGCAGAAACTGAGTAACTGTATGGGTTTGATATGTTTTTACAGTGATTGGAAAACATAGTCTAAAGAAACCGAATATGTCCTTTCCCCTCCCAGTCATCCTGCAAGCTAAAGGCTCTTAAATAGTTTATTCAGTCCTAGTTTTCTTTGTCAGTGAGATGCTGGTGAAAATACTAGTAAAGTCTATTAAAAACCTGATTTTGTGCTCCACTTCTTGAAGGCACAAATCCACTATCTAGGTTTTGGACCAGCTTCTTTACTGTCTGTTGAGCCCTCATTTAAGTTCTTCAATCTTCACTTGATCATCTTCTTCTTCTTCTTTTGACTTTTCCCGGTTAGGGGTCACCACAGCAGATCACCTGTCCAGTCATGATTGGCAGAGGAGTTTTACGGTGTGGAGTTGCCAGCCCGGTGCCCAACCTTAAGGCACACACATGCAATCACTCATGCCTAGGGTCAATTTAGAGTATCCAATCCACCTACAGCATGTCTTCACCTGATAAAATGTTGGAAGTTTTACTGAAAATGGATAGAAGCACAGTACTCTTTGCAGAATATGGAGCGAACCAACTGTGCACTGAAATTGTCTAAAAGATGCAGGATTACAATCGGGTCTTGGATTATAACCAGCTTATTACTTGTTTGAGACTTGAATGCTAAGACATTCACCCAAAGACTGAAGCTCAAGAGGTGAATCTTGGCATCCTTTTCAAGAGCGCATAACAGTGAATTATGATCGGTAACTCGGTCATAATTCTTTGTAGTGCATGGAGCTTTATCCATTGAATCTACTCTCAGTAACAGAAAAAAAAAAAAACTAAGAAAGCAAAACCATATTAGCACAAGGTGTTTTACCAGATCTCAATGCCGGTAAAACATTTAGGGAGCATAATCAGAGACAGCAGCATACTCCCAAACTACTTTCATAAGAATTCTGGACACCTCCAAAAACAGTGATGAAAAATGGATCAAAATCAGGGAGAGTTTTTAAATATTGTTCTGATTCACTTAAAAGGTTAATAGAATGAAAGTTTTATATTAAAGTTAATTTTCCCAAAAATAAATATGAAACATTAATAGCTAGCATTATTGACTGACTGCAATCCTTAGTGAGTCACTAGAAATTTAAATCATTTACAGGAGATAGTCCAGTGATTTGAAACAAAATCAAGGACAGCTGAGAGGTACAGTAGTCAGAAATGTGGTATTCCTATGACAGAAGGTAAAACAGTTTTTAAAAGCTGTTAGACGCTGTGTTTTCCCACATTTTTTGCTTATAAGTGTGACAGTGTGAAGTTATAACAGCTTTTAAAAGCTATTTTACCTTCTGTTACTGTTTTTTATCAGCCAGCACTGTCCACTGTTAGTTGATAGCATGACACTTGATGTTAACCATACTTAGGGTGTCCCTACCAAGGTTTTGTTAAGCTTCCCTAAGCACTGTGAAGACTTGAGTCTCACACTAGTGAAGTGCTTAACATGTTTTTCTTATTTCAGGGAGTAATCCTACCTCTCCTTGCACAGCAAATGTGTTTTGCACCTGTCTGATGTATGAACTTTGCTATAACATAGGGTTATGATTGTCTCTCCAATCATAACCAGCTTATTATGTGTTTGAAACATGCATGCCAAGATTCACCTGGAGAGAGAAGCTTGAGAGGTGAATTATTTGGCATCCATGACTCAAAAACATAATAAGCTGGTTATGATCAGAGACTCTGTAATAGGTCTTTGAAGTGCATGGAGCTTTATCTACTCCATTTGCTATGTTACAAAAAAAAGAAAGTGTTAGTATTCAACGTGTTTTACTCGCCTTGAAACCTGGTAAAGCACTTAGCAAATGACGTCAAACAGACTGCATCATAACTCTTAACTTTGATTAAGAATTCTGGACAAATCCAAAAATAATGAGTGAACACAGGATCAAAATCAGAGTTAT
Source organism: Protopterus annectens (assembly GCF_019279795.1). NCBI lineage: Eukaryota > Metazoa > Chordata > Ceratodontiformes > Protopteridae > Protopterus > Protopterus annectens. Next base: position 230,553,469 of record NC_056749.1, read on the forward strand.
GGTTAAATATTGCTCTAATTCACTTAAGAAAGTTAATAACACAACAGGTTTTACATCAGTATGCATTTTCTGTACAATAAGAAGTAAGAACTTTTAACGGCTGTATTTATTGATTGACTGTAATACTAATTTACCAGAAAATTAAACATATTATGATGGACAGGGTTAAGATATGAGGCAAAATCAGGAACATTCCACATACTCAGGGGCAGTTGAGAGGTATAGTAGACAAATGAAGTGCTCATAGGGCAGCAGATAAAGGAGATTTTAAAATTGTCTTGTCAGTTTGTTCTGCCATAGTTTGCAACTGTGGCAGAGTGAAGTTATCGTAGCTTTTAAAAGCTGTTTTACATTTTACCAATGGAGCTTGCTAACCAGCAATGTCTAGCATAAGACGTGATCTTAGCAGTGCACAGAGTTTCCTTAAAAAGGTTTTGTTAATAACCATTAAGCCCTGTTAACATCGGATCTCACCCTAAGGAAGCGTGTACAACACAAGTTTTTCTTTTTCCTGATATTGGTTCGTAGTCATCAGAACATTGTTATTACTTGAGGCTCATGCTGTCACACAGACATCTCCACAGGGCCACATCTGGCCAATATTCTGCCAGCTTTGAAAGCTATAACATACTGCCACCCAGTGGGAAGACAAAGGTTTGTAACTGCTAAAGTGATTGATGGATATGATTACTCATTTCTGGCAACTGTCTGGTGGCACTTCACACTCCTACCATATTTTGTTTTCGTTTTTTAACTTGTAATATATTAGAGCAGATAAAATATACCATGTATTGCAAAAACAAAAATGTATGACATAGTTAAACGCTAATCCATGACTGTGCATGGGTATATTAAGATTTATTCACAGTTTGTGTGGTTTGATCATGAGGGCGAAGCCTGAGTGATTTAACAAAGCTAGACATCAAAGTGGTACAGCAGATAATGTTATCACCTCACAGCAAGAGGTTCCCTGGTTGAATTCCTGGCTGGGGTGCTTCCTGTGCTGAGTCTGTAAGTCCTCCCTGTGTTTGTGTGGGTTTACTCCATGTGCTTCAGTTTCCTCCCACGTTCCAAAGTCACGCAGTGGGTGGAATGGATACTCCAAATTGGTCAGAGGTGCATGTGGTATGGAAGAACTACCACAGCAGGGCTAGCAACCAGCAGTATAAACCTTGGCTCTAGATAACTGTCACTGTTGAAGTGAGACCCCAATCCCATGTAAAAAAATAGGAAAAGGGTTTATGGATGGATGAATCGTGGTTAAGTCCTGATATACTCTCAAACTGGAGTGGATTATTGCTTCTATACAATGACATTATTTAAAAAACAAATTGCTTACCTTTCTTAATGTCTTGTATAATGACACTTCAGTCTTCTTCCACATTTTTCCTCATTTACTAATGAACTGTGCATGCATATGGGACTTCTGTTCCCATGCTTACACAGTACATTAGTGCAGTGCAGGAGAAGCAATGGAGAAAAGAGAATTTCTGTTGATGTTTTATTTTTTAAAGTTTAAAAGGCAGGATTGTATGAGAGACAACAGAGAAATGCAAAGAAAAGTGGGTAGGTACATTTATTTTTTCTTTTTTTTTTAGTTTTGCAGAACATACCCGATTGTTATTGTATTTTGCTGTCCTCCAACATATGCCAATAGAAAGTCAGGCCACTCAATGGTCTTCATCAGCGAATGGACTTTTTTCTGTTGGTAGGTACATTCATGATTTACAATGAATATACTGGTTAGGCTGTCTAGTCAGCATGAATATGTTGAATATCAATGAACAGTCATTGTAGGATAATTGATCATAATTAGTTTGATGTGCTCTAAAACACGATTCCATGATTCACTTCTCCAGAGTCAATCTCAAGGTGAATTTCTTGCAATCCATTTCTCAAAAGCATAAACTGATAATGATCAGCAACAATCTTGTATATTTATTACTGTCTGTGTTTTGCAATGTGGACAACTGTTGAGGTTCATCTGGGTCTGCCATGTGGTCACTATACTAATGTAGAGACTTGAATAAATCATCTCCATACTGGCCCTGGCTGCTCAGCTTTCCCCCTCCCAACACCTGCACATGCATATGTTATTTGTAGACATCTGTGATGTCTCAGAAATAATGTAAATGAAAATTAAAGTGACGTTGATGATTTAAATTCTAATTTGAGTGTTTGGTTTGCAGCTCAGTGGTGTGTTCCTCCATATCTGTGTCTAGAACCAGAAGTTCATCATAAATAATAAACTCATATAAAACTTAATAAAAGAAAATGAGTAGCCAGGGCTCAAAAAGTTTAATGTAACAAACATATATGTTGGAATAATTTACTTTGGGTCCTGGTCATTGGTTTTGTTGCAACCACAAACTGTCTTGAGACTGGAAATGGAAACTGGATAATATTTATCTTCAAGAAGGAATGATTCTAGACAAATTAAGGGAACCTGTTAAATACTTTTTTTGCTGACTGTGATACTATTTAGTAATATGTAGGTCTATGAAGAGGCTTTATTCCTTGGAATGTTGTACATTTTTTAAAATAGTTTCAAGTAGCAGGATGGTTGTATCCTCTACATACCTCTCAAATGTCCAGATTTTCACAGCACATCTAGATTTTTGCCTCATATGTTTTGTGTTTCTTATAACATTTTTGGCTTTCTGGTCAGTGGCAGACCTACATTTTAGGGACCCTGAAGCTTGAACTGTTATAGGGTCCCTTCATAACCAGCAACAACAGGGTCACATCCAACAAGGCCCAAAAGGCCTTACTATTCTTGAGGGCCAAATGGCAGAAAATGGGGTGGTGGAGTACAGTCATTGAAAATGGGCCATACAGTGAACCCCTTCCCACCAGCAAAGAGGTCTGGGTAACAACTGTTATCTTCTTCAGTGGAGTTATTCCATGGCATATTACCACACTTTTTTTTTTAATTCAGCCACTACATCAAAGATTTTGATTAGAACTGTTGTACTGGGTTATCTCACATGTCAAAGTCACTGGTGAGAACCTAACCTAACCTAAACTTTATTGTATATTTTACTTGCTAAGGGAAAGCTATGTCTAAATTTTGCAAAAGTTAGTTTAGGTTAGGCTAGGTTAAATTAGATTAGGTGGTTAGAGTTATGGCAGAATGTGGACAAAGTATTCTCTTCAAAATAAAATATACAATAGCGGAGCTCAGCTCGCATTTGATTTTATGAATGTAAGCTACGACCTTGCCAAAAATAAATTACTATTGCAGTAAACAATAACATACTGTACATACAATAAAAATAATAATAGTAAAGATATAGTAATAATATACATACAAACACACACATAGATATAGAGTAATATTGTAATGATTGATCAATGAAATATTAAATATACACAAAGGCCAAATCATTTACTAATACATAAAATAGAATACAGTTACAGCCATAAAGTTATTAGTTCATTTTGTTTTATTCCTTATCGAATATATATTTTATATATATTTTATTCGAACAATAATGGCCCAAAAATGCCCAAAACCAATCATATTCTGCAAAATAAATATTGAATAGAAAAAATGTACTAAAAGCAAAACAATAGTTATATAAAAACTCAATAGATGGTGCTAGGGAGGACCAAAGATGCCATGAGGAAAAATGACTTGTGGTCAACTGTTGCAAAGGCATTACCCTCTACATGACCCACGTGAATACTTATGTTGAACTGTCTACAAAGAATTCTATCACTAGAAATATAATAAATGAGAAATAGGCCAGGTCTGCCACTTCCAAAAAACTCAACTGAATAAGCAAAATATACAAATTTCATGCTAAAAAACAGAAATATCTCAGTAAATATGGAAACTGGAGCACTAGCTGCTGGCTAAACAAACAGAAATATACACACAAACATATCATGCTTCCGTGATAATTATAGACCAAGCTTATGAGCACACCTTGACCTCTTTGACATCTTTAACAGTAAACACTAACAAAGATATAATCGAAAACTTACCAAAAATGAAGAAAAAAATAATTTGGAGGAAAGAAAATCATACCACCCAACATCAAAGCGAGGAAAAAATACTGGTTCATTCTGTACTACAGAGGACATTGGAAGATCATCAGAGGGGGTTCATTAGGACAAAGGTGAAAATCTGATTTTTGGTGTTAAAATGCACAAGCAAGATGAGTGCAGCCTTAATTGAGAATTCAGATGTATTTTTATGGTTTTGATTTGCTCTAGTCTAAGGCTTATTTGAGGATCTAACTGCCAAAATGTTGATTCTGTCAAGCTCTATAAGCCCGTACAGCTGGAGGTAAAGACACTGCAAGGACCAAAGAGAATTTTGAAAAATTTCCAATTACAGGGGCATTTTGACACCATATAAAACATATTCTAACTTAGAATTTCTATGGTCAATATTAAAAACTTAAACCCATTGGCTTATGATTCTATCACTAAAATAGCCATATTTTAATAGGAAACACTTAAAAAAACTCCATCGATTTTGTTGAAAAATTCACTCATTAAAAAAAGTTGCTTCAGGGGCCTCCAGGATTAGGGGCCCTGAAGATTAAGCTTCATCATTTTCATAGTAGATCCACCACTTTCTAATAAATCACTGAGAATTGAAATCATTAAATAATAGCAGGCATTTGAGTTTCAGACTTCACTTTCTTCAAAAGTGCATGCTAATACAAGCCCTGCTATTCTAAGTTTATAAGAGAAATATTTAAATGCTATCCTTATTTTTGGACCTTTGTCCAGATTTCTTGTGCCAACAAGTTATGAGGTATGATCCTATTGAAGCCTTGATACGTTGGTCACTAAAAAGGAGGAAAAATGTGAACCTAAGATTTTTCAGCTTCAGTTGTAGGTGCTTTACTGAGGAGACTGATTGTTATGTCTTTTGAAATAGTTTTCTTTATTTTGACAGAACATTGATTCAGTCTTATAGGGCCCCATGCTGGAGAGGGAGAAAGCTCTTATTTCACCCCAGGCAACCTATGTTTCACTAGTGGCAAGGGTGATGGATAAGCCAGATGGGAAAGGCAGTGTGTAGCCAATGTTGGCTCACCCATCCAAGAGTAGAGAAAAGCAGCCTAGGGTCACTGCAACAGTAAGAGCCTGGTGGACTCCATGTTACAAGGTGTAAACCATTTAGTCAAGAGGTTGCACATACAGGGGAGCTTGTAAGTCTGCCTTTGGGTGATGGGGATGAGACATGGGACAGGTTGATCCTGAGGCAGGCTAAGGCATGTCCAGTATATTTGGTGAATGAAGACTGCTGATGGACAGTGGCAGGGTGGTTAAAAGACCCCAGGACATGGGTTGCATACCTATTCATCTGATTATAGGGTGTGATGTCCACATTATACTTGAGTGGTGTGTTTCTTTCCTGAATCATCAAATCCTCCCATGTGTCTTCTAAGTGCAACAGTTTTTGGTATCTGTTGGTAGTGTCTTTATTATACTAATACCACAGTTGGGGTCAATGATTGCCCACAATCTGTAGTACTTTAGGCAGCTGTTTCTGCACAGCATGTGTATGTTATCTGTGATGTCCAGCACTTAACTAATGGGCAGGAAAGGGCCTAGCAGACAGCCCTGATGTACAAACCTGATCACTGGACCTGAGATATAGGTCACTTCACACATTTCAACACAGTGAGATGTCATGTATTTGATACACTGGTCTACCCATTTGATGATATAGCTGTTTATGCCCCCATATGACAGTGTTGATTGAATACCCCAGTGTGGATTTGTGTCAAATACCTTGACCTGGTCAAGTTCCACAAGATGATACTGTTGTCATCATGCATGTCCTCATTAACATCTTTGAGGACATCTATCAAATATAACAAACATGATGTATTATTAACAACTCCCACAGCTCTGTTGCACATAGCCAGAATATTACGAGTGTACATGTAGAATAGGTCCATGATGACATGTTGGTCTACCTCACAGTCGAGGAGAGTCAGGTTCTCTATACATCCATCGGGCGCTGTTCCCCCAACTCAGGTGGATGCATGTTGATGTAGACCCTTGTATGGGAACATAGCCCATGTGGAGGTTTGCTGAAGTGTGTATTCTACTGTATTAAGAAGGTGTATGTGCTGAATCATGCCATAGGTAATCTGTATGACAGCACTGTAGTTAAACTTCTTCAGAATAATAATAGTGTATAATGCTCTCTTTTTCATGTACCTCACCAGTCACATGCAGCACCTAGAGAGACCAAAGGGCTTTCTGAGTGAGATAAGACAGGGCCATACCATGATGTATGTGGATAGATTAAAAGCTATGTTACTGTAATCTTTATTGTATAGGATGCAGTTAATATTTGTCTTGCCTCCAAGCCAGTCTCTGAGCCTGCCCTTGTAGAAATACTGCATATCCAAAAATCTGATATAGCTGATGACATCAGCAGTGTCTGCTGATGAGAATATGGTAATAAAGGTTTCTTACATGCTGATGTAAAAGGCTTTCTGTAATGTCAAGCAAGAGCTCATATATATATATATATATATATATATATATATATATATATATATATATATATATATATATATATACATACACACACACACACACACACACACACACACACACAGTTGACTGCAGTGAGACTAAAACCCCTACCTATCTAAGTACTCAGACTACAGAACCCAGTACTTTATGCAAGCGCCACAGCTCCAGTCTGACTTGGAGTGTGTCAGACAACATTTTACAGCTGATGACATCAGCAGTGTCTGTTGAGGAGAATATAACAGTGTCCCATATGGTGGTGTAAAATGCTCTCTCTAATGTCAAGCAACAGTTCACATACACACACAGTTAGAACGCCTACCTAAATACAAAGACTACAGAACAAGTCTGACTTTTACAAGAATGCAGGTGAACTTACAGCAGATGACATCATCAGGTCATGTGGGAGACAAAATGTTGGGAAGCCTGCATAGGCTTATAGATTCATATGTTCATAGGAGACTACTAGCCTAATGGTCCTACAATTTTTAAAAGCCTAGCTATGTAAAAATACAAGTACCCTTATTGAGCATAGTTGGATGGTCTTTGTTTGCAGAGTGATTTTGTGAGCAGCACCAACTGGCCCTGTCTATGAGGGACATAGGTTCTACCCCAGAGATGTCCTTACAATCACCCAAGCAGTAGTCAGTGTTGTGCTTGAACAGGGTCATTGAGGAACACTACTTCACATGCAGTGGAGCCCATTACAGAGGAGTGAGAGTCATTTGGAATAAATCTGTCTCCCTATCATGTTCTGTTTATGCCACATACTAGGTTGAGAACCCTGAGCCAAGTTATTCTTGTCCAATTTGGTTTGCAGATGCCAGGCATTTCTAGTAGGGTGGGATATGAGACTGCTCTGTAGGGCAGGCATAGGTCACCTCTGAGCAGCCTACATGATACAGTTTACACTGACAGGGCTTTCAGTCTTTCCATATATGTCCTGTTTGGAGGCCCTGGACTCTCCCAGGCACATCCCTGTGTTTTCTCCAATTGCTACAGGTGTCTGGTGAAGTACAAACAGAAGGGAGTATTGTATTCAGTTAGTGATCTGATAAGGGTAGAGTACAGGAGAGGTATGACCAACCTAGTTTTGTGTTTATGATGTGTGCAATGCAGAATGTGTGTGCCACCATTATGGACAGACAGTGATGAAACTGTAGATTGCTATCAAGATGTGTTCCCAACTCTTACAACACTGTGTTTCATGTTAGAGGGGTGCTATGTATATTATATATATCCAGTTACCAGTCATCTGCAAACTTGGTAAACTACAAGCCATCTACCATTGTCTGCACTTCAGGGAAGTAGTTTGCAAACAGTTGAGAGCACATCACAGATCCTTGTGGTATTCTAATGGTAAGTGGCTAGTGGTGGAGGTGCAGTCCCCAACTCTGAGAGTGTATGTTAAGTCAGTCGACCAGCTGCCTAACCCTGTACTATTGTATGGCTTAAGTCCAACATGGGAGATCTTCACTATGACACAAGAATGGAGGATAGTGTCAAAGGCTTTGGGTAAGTCAACATAGGCAGTATGTCCTGTTATCCCTCATCCAGGTCTTTGTGGTCAGTATCCAAGAAGTCCACAAGGTTCAATAAACAAGCTCTAATCCTGACAAAAGCAAAATGGATAGGGTCAAGTGTGTTGAAGGTCACCTATGTCCCTGTGGATATGGTCCTTGCTGAATCCTTCCTTAGCCTTGCAGATAAGGCTTTTTAGGCATATGGCTCAATAGTTGTAATTCTGCATATTACCAGATTGATGTGCACTGCATAGCACAAATTTGATATTACATTTTGAGTGTGGTTGATATATGTGTGAAAAAAGCAGTGAGACCCCAGGATTGCAGTACTTGGGGTGGTGCCACCACATGGATCTATTGTAAATATGTGACATATTGTTAGCTCCCTTCTTTTCTAATGTTTCCACATGTAATTTCATGTTATAAACAGGAAATGGACAGTAAACAGCAGTAATACAGCACAATATGTACATTTCCATAGTGAGGCAAGCAGCGGGTTTGCTTGATGGTTAGCAAAGTGCATACGCATGTGAGATACTAAGAGCAAACATGAGCTGTATTACTAAAGTCTGACAGTTACTATTGAGTCTATAAAATACACCTGCTGCTTAGCTGGCTCTGTGGCAGATACATTCCTTTTTTGGGCCAGATTGGACTGGGTTTGAATACAGGTGTATGTAATATTTTAAAATACTTTGCATTACAGAGTGATAATGCTATGACATGAAACAATGGTGTTAAGCGGTATTGTGTGGTGATAACTGCACCTGTTTACCGCCACTCACCATTGGTGCATGATATGTACCTCTTCACAAATAAATAGCCCAAAAAGTGAAGGGATCCATTGCTTCTCCAGCAATATATGTGTGGTATGTGTAATTCTATTTTTGACTCGATTAAAGGTGTTAAAATGGAGTAGATAGGAAAGTGGTGAAATGGGGAGCAAGCAGAGGGAAGAACAAAGGCAAAGCAGGACAGGAATGTATGGGAGGGAGGCAGGAAAGAACCATAGCTAACCATTTCTTTAACAGTGTAAACTGAACATATGTGCAAAATATTAACTGAATTTGGACTATCAACTCCAGAAAGAGGGGTGACCACAGCACAGTCATGTTGTATAGCTAATTGGACTGACTCAAGTGTGTCAAGAACATATGTGTGCAAAAGGTAGAGCTATGTATGGGACAGGTGCCCGTTCATTTTTTATTTCAGAGAGAGCAGAATGTTGGGGAAGGGATGTAGGTATGTTTGGCTTAGGTAAATTGGGTAGGAGAGGAAGCAACTGTAGACAGACAAGACAAACAAGACAAGAGGCAAGGAGGTGATGGTCACCATGATTGGCGTGAGGGTGAGGACATCACAAACCCACTGTCATCAAGCTGGGCGACAGTAAGAATAGAGTCCTCACCCAGTGGACTATCATCACTGTGATCTCATTCCTCCACTGGCTGGAGTCCTTGATGTATTTTTCTCCTCCTCCTCCTCCCAGTTCTACACCAAATGAGAAAGAGCTGCCTCTTCAGCAGGAAAAGGCAGGCAACAACTGTGCAGCGCACAACCTTATGCACCATCCATGGCAACTCAGTGCAGGTGATAAAATTACCATGTCCACCACTGTTCCCAGATAGTGCAACTGGACCAGCCTCCAGAGCAGGACTACTTGAGGGTGCAGGTAGTGCAGGGGCAGCAGAATCAATGCAACCAGGTTGGCTCCCAGACATGCTGGGCATTGGTGCTGGAGCCGGTGGAGGTAGGGTAGGTAGATCCTGTGGGACAGGCCTATCCTGCTGTGCTGTGGAGCATTTAATGATGTGGTACACATGGATGACATGGACACATTTTGACAACAAATAATAAAATTTACAAGGGTTGGGGGTGAGAGAAAAATGAGATAAGATTAATACCTTCATATGTCACATGCAATGCATTAATACAATTATCTGACTATTATATTAACTTTTACATTTAAGACTAACACCTTCTAAGAGATGCACACTATACTACAGATTGCAGCAAGTAATCCTTGACATGTGCATATATTGCACATATGGGTGTTCCAGTTATACAGATTACATCAGGGCATTTGTGCCACTGGTATAGAGGTTTTAATTTAATTTAAATATTATTAAAGAATAACAAGCAACAAAATCAAACTGGTAAGAAAAAACAAAAAATAAAAAAACAAAAAATAACCACTGGAATACGAAGAACTGAAACAGATATAAAAATGAATGTTAAGCTCTTTAATTAGATGTGCTTTTCATTCAGCTGCTATAGCCAAACTTCATCAGACAAAGAACAAGAAAACTAACACAGCTTAAATAGTGCAAATTAACAATGTGATAGAAATTAATTAAATCATCAAACACTCCATATAGCAATTAAACAAAGAATATATTAAAGGCTTATAGTGCCTGCATATTTGAACAGTTTCTTACTGAAACTGGTGCGCCTTGTTTGCTGTAGCATAGACTAAATCCAGGCCTGCTGAATCTAGCATTGTTTGCATAACTTGAGCACTAATCCAGGCTTTATTAAAAGTATTTAATTGTAATTATTACTGCTTGGTAGTAACCTGATTAAAGTGTAGCTATCATTCTAAGCCTTTTGGTTTAAGCACTTGGGCTTCAGACCAGTTGTTTTACATTAAGAAGGTTTGTGGTCTGCACTGTTGTGGCAGGACAGGTAGCTTACATCCTTCTAAGTTGGGAACTGCTGATTGAGGGCTCAGTGTCTGTTATTCTAAAAGTGTATTAGTTATGGTTTAAGCACTTGGGCTTCAGGCCAGTTATTTTGCATTAATAAGGTTCGTGGTCTGCACTCTTGAGGGAGGAGAGGCTGGACTCTGCCCTTCTGAGCTGGGAATTTCTGGTTAAAGGCTTATAGTGCCTGCATATTTGAACTGTTTCTTACTGAAATTGGTGTGCCTTGTTTTGCTGTAGCATAGACTAGATCCAGGCCTGCTGAATCCAGCTTTGTTTGTATAACATGAGCACTAATCCAGGTGTTCTTTTTTGGAGGAGGTTCCCCTGCACCCCAGTGGCAGGAACGTGCAGTTAGAACTTGCCTGATTGAAGACTGCAGGAACAGGGCTCAGTTTTGAGATTTTTTTACTGGTTAATTGGGTAATTTGTTTAAAAGCCTTTTCTGATTGCTTGTAGTCATCTAAAGCTGTTTTAAGTGTATTTTTACTGTTTTTGCCTTATCTTTTCAAAACAAAAATCCTTGTTTCCCACCTTTCTGAGCTAGTATAGTCCAGTTTTCAGGCTAGTGCTGAATTCAGGGCTGTTACAATTTTCTGAGTTGCCCATACCTTACTTGGATAGAGGGACGTTTTTCTGTTCACCTCTGAGAGAGGGAGCTTTGAGCAGCCACCTGTCTCTGGAGGAGTGGCTCCAGCCCAGACATTAGCAGTTTGTGGTCCATTTTGGTCTAATTTCTATCTCTTTCATTTCCCTGCTGTAAAAACTGCATTTGCACAGTTTTGCACATCCGGGCAGTGCCGGTTAGCTAGGGCTAAATTTATCCAGGCTCCACTTCAGTTTTTCTCTTGAAAGTAGTCTAACTCTCAACCTAAGCACTTAAAAAGCATCCTATAGTCCAGCACTTGCTCAGACCTAATAGCAAGCACTAATATACCCTGACACTTGATTGCCCCACAGGGCAAGGCTCATTATTCACCCCTCACCAACCAAGCACTAAGCAGCTCACCCTACTATTCAGACATGACCAAAGGGAAATTTCATGTATACTCTCCAGTCCAGCTAGTGAACCTGGGTATCCTGAGACAATGTTACAACTGCCTCATGTACACAGACAACCCTCTCCTCCTACCACAAAACATTAACATATGCGAGAGATGCAATTATATAGCTAAATTGGAGGCTAATCTCTCTCCAACCAAGACTGGAACAAGCAATCATGAGGCGAAAGTTAATACTTGCACCACACATCCAGCCTCACATAGACATACTAAACCAACACTGGCAAAATATAAACATAAATACACAAAATCATACTCAGAGGCTCTAAATAAAAACCTGCAAAAGCATCACAGACCTCCAAAGCAGGCACCCAAAAAACCTGCACCTCCCATCACAAACCAGACAACACATAAAACACAAAATCAGTGTGCCGCACAATCACAGCCCTTAAGACAAAATAACATACCCAACACACTAGTAATAGGCGACTCTATAGTCAGGCACACTGACGTCCCACTCACTAGGCTGGACAAGGGGAAGGTTACTGTTAGCTGCCTGTCGGGAGCCAGAATCTGCCACATAACACAAGCACTCTGGTCACTCCAGAACAAGTATAAATATGACTCTGTCATTGTTCATGTTGGTGTGAATGACCTGAGACATACCTCCCTGGACTACATGAAAAGAGACATGAAAGAGTTCTCTGATCATGTAGCCCCAATGGGTATGACCCTGACCCTGAGTAGCATCCTGCTCTCACCAAGAATAATACCGCAGTATAAAGAAAAAATAATCAATTTCAACAATTGGATAAGCTTCTGTTGTCATTCAAAGGGGATCCAGTGTCTGTCAGCCTGGGATGACATGCTCAACAGGCCTCGTTGCTTTGCAAGAGACTGCTTGCACCTGTCACCCCTAGGCTTTTGAATACTGGCCAAGGCTCTTGCTGCCCCCATAGTGCCTTTTTTAGGCAAGGCTCAAACGTCAAACCCACCTTTGTAAACAGCACAAATAAAAAAAATGAGGGTTATGCTACTCAATGCCAGGAGTTTAAATCTCAAAATGCATGCGCTCGAAGCACTCCTCAGTATGGAGAACATCGACATCTGTGCAGTAACTGAAACCTGGTTCAAGGCTCCACAGAGCACCCCAGCACTACCGGGCTACAACTCATACAACACATTTCGGCCACAGAACATGGACCAAAACACAAAAGGAGGGGGTGTATCCATATTCATCAAGGATACCTACACCTCCAGGTTAGTGGTGCAGCATGATACCTCCGAGATCACATGGTAAGAATAGCAGGCTCCAGGTCCGATTCTAAACCAGTCACAAGTGGTGTCCCACAAAGCTCGGTCCTGGGACCCCTACTGTTCGGCATATACTTCTCAGAAGTACAGGCAAACACAGGAGGACTATGGCTAACCAAGTTCGCCGATGACTGCAAACTGGGAGCCATAATTGACTCACTGGCTGACACAGACATTCTCCAAAAGGGCCTTACTGAGATGGACACCTAGTTTCAAAGTCATGGTCTCAAACTAAATGCCAAAAAATGCATAGTCATCCCATTTGAGAAAAACAAAATACCCGTGAATTACCACATAGATGGCAGCCCCCTTAATACAGAAGAGGTAATAAGAGATCTGGGGACCCAGGTAGATAGTAATCTCTCCTTTGACAATCATATTGCCAAAGTTGTTAGGAAATCCTTCTGTGTAGCCCATCTAATTACTAGAGGGTTCGCATCTAAACATAGAGGTTATAGTGCCCCTCTACTCGTCACTCATCAGACCCATCATAGAGTACAATGCCCCATTTGGGATGTACCTCACAAGACACTTGCAACAGCTGGAAAGACCACAACAGTACCTCACCAAGAGGATTACTGGTCTCAAACTTATGTCCTATGCAGCCCGACTGGAAAAACTCCAGCTGTACTCAGTGGTGATCTCTGCCTGACTTACAAAGCCATGTCCAACTCAGAATTGATGGACATGCTCCACCTAAAGAAAGCCAAGTCACTGGGAGCCACTCGTTCTAGTGAGCTAAACCTCGCCACAACAATAAATAGATCATGCTGGAGGGAAAGATTCCTGTCACAGAGACTCCCCATGCTTTGGAACAAAATTCCTAACTACGTTAGGCAGAGCCCCTCATTAACACTTTTCAAGAGAAACCTTGACGAGTGGATGGGTAACATAAAATACACCCCTGGGATCACTTCATTGGCTCTTCTTGACAGAGGCTCAGTTAATCAGTGGGGCGGCAAAAGCTGACACTCTGGCTAGGCTTATAAATGCCCTCAGGCAAATAGCCTAGTACCTACATATGAACCTGTATAGCTATTCTAAAAGAATACGTTAAAACTAGCATATTTACAATGAATGGATTATGAAGAATTAACAATATTGTATAGTTGGGAAGTGCGGTATTTGAACACACAACCTTTGACTGTGGTTCTTAACTAGAAGTCCAATAAAAATCTTTGACTCCTAGATGCCCCACCTCTGTAATCTAAACCTAGCATCTTTCCCACAAATGCCTGCTATGTCTGCCATGGATCTAAAGCAATGAACAGTGATGCTTTCCCACCAATTCCATTTATTGCATTTACTGGTAGTGCACACACTGAAATTATTTTGCTCTGCTTACCATTGCGCAAATGCATTACTCAGCAGTGCACAACCCCGAGCAAAACTTTTACGTGATGGTAAGCAGAGAGTAGCAGTGAGGCATTACATAATTGCAACTGCAATTACAGTTATAAGGTTATTGGATGTGCAGGCAGTTGTATGTGTGTTAGGCAGTCCAGACAGCAGAATTAGACTTCAAGGAATATAGATCACAGTATACCCACAGTCATGCATCTGATAATAAATGTGGTAATACATAAATATATGACACAATACTACTGTGTCAGCCCTCTTACAAATAATTAATATCAGCTCCAGTATTTCTAGTGTTTTAAGTGAGAGTGACTACAATAGGAAGTGGAACAACAGTAAAAGTTTATGGAATATCCTGTATTAGAACCCAGGACCATGTGTATGGTATTCTTACACTTATATCTGTTGCCATAAGAAGGTTGAAATAACACTTGTCTGTCTTTCAGTTCATTGCAATAGACTGCAATGTCATAACAGTGAAAAAATGTTACACACCCTGTACTAGAACCCAACACCATCTGTACTCCAGGCCTACACTTACACCTGCGGCCAAAGGATTAGTTACATGACATTCCCTATTTTACTAATCATTCTAAAGGTGTCACTGTTAACAGGCACTCAATGCCACTTAGTGGGCTTGCATGATGTCCAGTAGCATTAATTGAATGTATCCAGTTTATTTTTGTGGCTGTCAGGGTCATGTCTGCTTTCTGGGGGGGGGGGGGTTCAGTTGTCCAGTTTGCACACAGGCACACTTTGCGCAAAGGAGATAAGCATAGCCAAACCGGACGTTAATTTCCTCTGTTCCTGTGATTGCCCTAAGCATCGCATCACTCAAACACTGGCCGCCACCGCAAAAAAAAAAAAAAAAAATAGCCAAACGAAGGCAGAAAAGGAAAAAACGGGCAAGTAGTTGAAATGAGAAAAATCAATGTATGACATACATACAAGAAAATGATGGCCCACATCAGATATGTCTACATAGGTCTGGATTTGAACTCTCTCTCCAGTGCACCTTCAGAACACAAGATGGATGCCTTATCCATCTTTTCCACACAGAGCTTTGCAGCAAGGAACTTAACTCAGTCTGTGCACAACCAACTGCAACAGCATCCACAGTGATATCAAACCATACAAGCATTATTTGTACCTTTATTATTTTTGGATTTAGTGCACCTAGTGATCACACACACTATCAGGATTACTGCTTGCAGATATATAGCTCTGTCTTAAATTTCTGTCTGTTGGCCATTCTTCATTTATCTGACCAGTAATCTGAGACATGCAGTGTGTAAGCCATTATATATAATTTCCCTTAAAATGTGTGAGGATATTATTTACTTATTTATTTATTTATTTATTTATTCATTTATCTGTAGTTTAACTGGAAAAGTCCATTAGGCTAGTATGAGCCCTTTTTCAATGGTGTCCCGGGGAGAAAAGCTCCATGTACATACCTACAAAAATATCATCAGTTTAATACAAAAATGAATACAGGATATTGTAGTATTAAAAATAACAGAGTCATTACACAGTTTTACACAATATATAAACAGGACTATAAAGGATGTCATAATTATAGATTTTGAAGTGGAAATAATATATGCATTTGCCAACAAATGAAGGGCAGGTTGGATGTTAAGGAACATGTGAATTGTGTGCTGCTTACTTACATTTCCAGCCTTACAGTCTAACACATTGTATGTATATCTAACCTGACCATCCCAATGGAAGTAAGGCAGTCTGCAGTGTTGTGTTTTCCTTCTCCCAAACACTAATCATTCACAGTTTCAGTCCAATAAAACAAATCACTGTGGGAGTGTCTGCACTATGTTTACATCTCCTACACAGATCCACATATTTGGGATTCAGCAACTCTAACAAGTTCATATCTCCTTTGCATCTTCACCATGCTAACAGCCCTGAATCTATACCATATAAAAAGGCAACAGTGTAGCTTGGCAAGCTGATGGTGCGGAGACTTGTTTATGTTAGGAAGACTGCACATAAGATATTTCTTCAGGATATATCTGTACAGAGGAGTACTGAACTTCAGAAGGTATGCTTCCATTTTGTCAGCTTCATGCCGGAATGTATTTAAGAAAAATATGAAGCAAAGGTATTTGCACTTTTATCTGAATGCATCAGTTAGAAGTACACTGATGGCATGGTCATATTTGTCAAGCAATTTCAGAAGTATATATGATTGCCAATACATGAGAATGGAATGCTGTGTGATAAATATGTAGAAATGTTTCAGGGACATTTATTGTGATAGCACTTTTAGCATTTCAAAGATAGTTTGTTAGCGAAAGGTATCTTTTTCCTGTCCTTTTGGGAGAGCAAAGGTGAGTTACTGTTATGGCACAAACAAGGGTACACTTTTTTTTGTTGGGGGAGCAAAGGTCAGTTAATTTTATGGCATAAACAAATATATGTTGCTGTTGTTACTCTCCTTGTTTTGCATACTGCCTGTTGTTTGTATTTCACATCTCTATAATTTGTTTCTCCAGTGGGTAATACTGACTGGGTACCTGTCCTGTTTTATCTGTAAATGGTAATGTATTTAATGGACATATAAAGGGGTAATAGTATTACCCATTGTGTTACTGTTAATTTTGATAATGTTGCCCTTTCATCTTGCTTAACTTCTTCCACGACCATCTGGATTGCAGAGGAAAATCTCATCTGCAGATGGTAAGCCAAACATTTTTATGTCAGTACTGCTGAGCAATTTAAAGAGATATTTTAGTGTGTACTGTTGATAGTAGATCTGTAGTGAGTCATATTGCTGTACTGTCTGACATAGTGGCAGCATTGTTACTTTGTTAGCATATATTGCACCATAGTAGTGTAGGTATTAATTTTATCCTGTGTTTGTTGTTTTTTTATCACAGATAATCATGACAGTGGGAGTGGGAGCCCTCTACCACCTGGTATCAGCAGACTCTGATGATGATGGTGGCCAAAGGGAGGCACAGTTGGGAAGTGCAGACATTGAATCTGACACCAAGTGTGACATACAGCCATCCCATGCAATTCCATCAGACACAGCCAGTAGGCCTATACCTACTCATTCCAGTGAGCTCTCAGATATTGGACAGGTGGAGGGTGAAGCCATTGATCAGGGAAGTGTGGCTAATGTGGCTTCAGTGCCTGTTGAGTCTGGCCATAGCCAAAATGTAGGAGAGATGCCACACAGAAGGGTTGATAGGGGTGCTCAGAGGGACCTTGCTGTCCGTCCTCTCCCTGGTGCAGATGTCTCTTACTAAGCCATCATGGAGGCACAGGCACATTCCCATAATTCCTCCAGATTAATGCTTGAGGTTTTAGATGTAGCACAGTCTAATACGCATGACTGCCTCCACCAGGTTGCTAATTCAATGGATTTGGATGAATGTCACGTTGGAACGAGGGGTGTCTGTGATGGACCAAGGGGTGCCTGTGATGGAACATCTGCTGGGAGGGGAAAGGCATCCTTGTGGGCATAGATCAGCCACATCATTTGCTGTCAGCCAATGTGGCCATGACTGATGATGCTCCCATAATGGTGGTACTTCCAGTGCTTCATTAGTGAGTGTGCTGTTCACACCCAGATGTGGCAGTCCATGGGGTCATGATCCTGAGTGTCCCTGTGAAGGGAGCTCATCCAGCAGACATCAAGTCCCATCCAGGTAGCAGCACTGCATCTTAACATGGGCATGGACATGCCATTGCAACTGCTGGCAGAGCCAGTTCTCGTGGTTGGGGGTGACAAAAGTGAACTGCCACCTCTACCATGCATCGCTCACACCTGTCCAACATACCAAGATGTAGAGCCATCACTTGGCTGTGTGCTCATGCAGACACTTCCACACCAATTTCACCTGGAGGACCCCTACAGACACACACACACACACCAGTTATTCATTTTGTCTCACTGGCCATTTGTTGGTTTATCCAAATGTCTTCCGGCTTCTCTTTCTTTCTCACATGCACACTCATCGATCTTTTGTGTCAGCCTAGGCTTCCTGCCCCCCCCCCCCCACACACACACACACACACAAAACACCCTGTGCAAGTGATGATAAAATTGTGCCATATCCCTGTCTCCTATCTTTTGGATTCAGGGATACATAAGCTTTGTGTTAACTTAGTGCATTTGTGGTATTGATCTGGTAATTATAACTTTGACTTATATATTGGCCTTGGAAAGTTAGACAGTTAATACATCAAAATTTCCCAACTTTATAGTGAATGATTTTGTGAGAGTTTTGAAGTCAGAAACCACAATGTATATCATTACTTTCTAACTTCTGTCTCTAATGATTTTCCAGTACAAACGTATGATGCTAAACTGAGGGCTGCAGTGATCATCAGTACTTTTGAAAGGTATGGCTGTGTGTGAATCTTTGATGTCTGAGGCATACTACTTAGCAATGAACACATATAAGTCAAATAAGTCTCTGATGTCACATGTTAAAGTAATTTCTGTACAAATCTCTCACCTTTTACTTGCTTACCAGACCAAGTAATGAAATACAAGGATATGCCACAGATTTATATTATTAAACAATGCACTCATGCAGCAGTTGCCACAGTTTTAGTTCTGGGCTAACTCTGTCTGATGCAGGCAGTACACAGCCAATACATATGGAGGTAAAGGTTGTGTGAGTTGCCTGGCATCAGTGTTACTATATGTATGTAAGGAGGAGGAATGTTTTATGTCTTTAGGTGGTGATGAGCATGTCTACATCTGCATACACCCACAGCAGCTGGTGGTTCCCCCTCTGAATCCTCATGTGCCTGTGACTGGGGTGACCTTAGCATTGGTGGTGGGATGTTTGCCCCTTCCCCTTCTTGATCCTGCTGAAGCTGTTTCCTCAGGATTATGTTATGTAGCATGGCATATACTGTGAATATTTCTGTACATGTCCATGGATTGTACTGCATGGCTCCTCCAGATGAATCTAGGCACTAGAACCATGAATTCAGCAGCACCAAGTACATGATCTATGATATTTCTGGTTTGCATGTGTGCTTCATTATGGTGTTCTTCCATGGGTGTGTGTGCATTTCTAATGGGTGTCATCAGCCATGATTCCAGTGCAAAGACTGCATTCCCCTAGTAAATTACCCTGTGGGATATCACTCCTAGCAAACATCTGGTAAAGTTGGGAGGTATGCGAGCCATGGTAACTGCCAGGGTTGCCAGCACACATGTTCAAGATGACTCCCTTGGCATTACAAAGGACTTGGCAGTTGATAGAGTTTTTCCATTTCTGTTTATGTAGAGCCTACCCTGTTCCCTGAGTGGTGACTTGATTTCTGTGTGTGTAATCTATGGCACCCAGTACTTCAGGGTAGTGTATTGCATGGTAGACCTCTTGCATATTTCTGGCCGTGCCCTCAGAACTACAGGGAAAGTATATGTGGTCACTGGCATGTTGGAGCAAAGCATTCAGGAATTGATGGAGGATCCTGGATGCTGATGTCTGTGACACCCCCAGAATGTCCTCTGTTGGTCTCTGAAAGGTACCTGTAGCTAAGATTCTAAGGGCTAAACACATACCTTTGTCTCCACTGGGATGGGTTCCCCTCAGTTGGCTTTGGCTCTGAGTTGAGGACATCAGAGGTTGCAGAGTTCCTGCCCACCATGCTGCACCCTACAATTTCCACATCATGTAGGTTGTGAAAAGTTAAACAGGGCATGAAAACTCTTCTCCTCCTTAGTCTAGGCCTATTAGCAGCAGCAGCCTGTAGCACACATAAATGAATTAAAGCAGCAGCAGCCCCCCCCCTAACATTCTGTTTGTGTAGACTACTTTCCATAGCTGGATTACAGAAGTTTTGGAATTTGCAGGAGAAACTAGCACAGATTCCACACGGATACCTTATAGCTTGTTGAATAGCTCCACCATGCTAGATTGGTTAATTAGCATGCAATTCAGCTGCAGTGAGCATGCCACGCTGTTTACCTTGTTTGACTAGGGGGGGTGCTCTCTTCACAGACCTTACTGAATCTGAATTTTGTTGCTACCACACATGGTAGAAAATGGCCATGTAAGGTTTATTGAATCCCCCTGTAAGTATTTGCTTTCAGCAAATAAATTATTTGAACTGTTAGTTCAAATTATTTTGCAAACATGGTCCAAGGCTAAGTACCTTGAGTCAAACAGGGCTATGTTTAGGAATAGTACAGATGCTCTCAAAGTACATAATTTTGTCTTTTTCATTCACTTCCAACATTCTGTCAAAGGAAAGAAATATTTTGATTATGTCTATGTGAATGTCAGATTTTAAATAATTCATTTTTTTTAACAACTCTTTGCCTTCCTAGGCAAACACTTTTCCTTGTTAAGTTTGCATTCAGAGAAAATATCCTTATTTTGCTGCTCATCATGATCAGATCCAAGTATAAACCTTAAGTTATAAAAATATTCACGGGAAGATTTCAGAAATCGGCAATATTTGGACAGTGATTACCTTCCATTACTTAGTTTCCAGTGACCATTTAATATCTTTCAATTAGTATTGCTTATTGCTTCTTAGGTGTGAATGTTTGTATTAGTTTTATATGTTTTATGACATGAATTGTTTTTTCTGTTAAAAATTATTTTGCCTTTCTAAAGTTTGCATTTGTGTCATCATATTCTTTTGTTCAGAATCTCTTTACTGCACCATGTTTTCTGTCTTAGCCCCTTGGCTAATGGCTAGCAGGAATTTGTTTAGTGAACTATTATCTGAACAATATGCTTTGTTGCACACATTTTGGGATGGCATATCCTTTGGTAGCCTATCAACACCTCCCTCAGCAGTGTTTTTAATACTGGCAAACATTACAGCTTTTCCTGTACTTACCATAATCCATTCCACTGTATTTATATGTCATAATGGAGTCACTGTTCAGTGATGTATACCTTGATTATTGCAAAACTGGTGTAAACCAAATATTGTTGAAAAGTGAGACATTATTAGACTTCATAGATGTTTATGCAAAAACATAGGGGAAAGTCTGCTTAAAACAAGACACTTATTATTGACTTATGGGATCCATGGCAACTTCCTGAAAAGCAATAGACTGAAAGTCATAATAATGTATAATTTTGAAATTTCAAAATGATTCAATGTTAAAATGTTTAAATCAATATACAGTGGATATAAAATGTGTACATACCCCTGTTAAGATGCCAGGTTTTTGTGATATAAAAAATGAGACCACAATAAATCATGTAAAAACTTTTCCCACCTTTAATGTACCTATAACCTGTACAATTCAATTGAAAAACAAACAAATCTGTTAGGGGAAAAAAATGTACAATAAGCTGGCTGCATGAGTGTGCACACCTTTAAACTAATACTTTGTTGAAGAACCTACCCCCCCCAGTTCCCTAGATAGCTGGAATTTCTCCAGAAACAAATATTCTCTAGTAAGGTGTTAATGTACAGGTAACGTCTGCTGAAAAACTAGTCTGTTGCTTCATGTTGCTGTGAAACTCGTTTTTTTAAAAAAAAATCTGCCTTTTTTTATGCTTGCTAAACAGTTGTGTTGTTTAGTGAGTGTAAAATTAAAAGGTAAAGCAAATAAGTTTAAAAGAAAGAAAATGTTGTGTGTGAATGTGTTTGCATTTGCAAGTGTGTGCGTTACTGTGTAAATCACCCAGGGTTGTTATGTGGCCTGACGCCAGAGGCAGATGCTTGCTTGACTGGCTGGGTACTGGTACTTTGTCTGAAGAAGTTCATTTATATTAGTGGACGAAAGTGCCAACGGATAAATTCTTTTGGAGAGATTTTTTGGAGCTACCTTCTCTGCCTTCTTTTTGGTTTTACATACTTTTTAGTTTTTAGTTTGGATTTGTTGTTTTGGCATTCTATTATATTGATATATATCACACACACACACACACACACACACACACACACACGCATATATATTAATCTGGCAATATAATATCTTCATTTTCTGTGTTTATGGAATTTTTAATGATCTGTCAGTTAATACTACCATCTAGTATAAAAGTCTGCTTCTCGTAATGTAGTTTTCTTAACCTCTTCTGAAATGAAATTTACATTTCTATTTCTTTGTCAATGTCTAATAGATCACACCTTTATTGAGTATTCATATGTAATACAAATATTTATAATATGTATAATTCTGAAATCAAATTTTTGCACTTAAAAATCTCATATATACCCCTTATCAAATGCATCCCTTGTATTTGATGCTGCTTAGACAGAAAAGTTGAAAGTCTTGTATTTTCTAGGACTGGTATATGCCAGTACATTACTAAGCCCTCTAGATATGCATTAATTGCATTAATTGATAGGGTGTTATTTAAGAAGAATTTAAAGGTTTTATTTATTGTGAAGTCTCTTCTGAAATAATCATGACTGACCACCTACCTGTTGTATAAGTTGCAGATTTAAAAAGTTAATCTGAGATGAGAGAAATTTTATTATGATCTCTTAAGTGTTAGTATGTGAACTGCTGAGTAATCTGGACAGGTATATGTTTCATTTTACATTAGAAGTGGATGATAAATTAAAGTTTTTTTTATAATTTAGTATCAAATGTAATAAATTAATTTGCCTAGCTGAAGAAGATAAAAAGTAGAAATAGGTAAAGTATGCAATGCATGGCTCAAAAAGGACTGAATGAAAAGGAATTGAAAAAAAAGACTGATTAAGATTTTTGTTGAAAACAAGTGATGATAGTTATGTAGCACTTATACAATACTGTGTTAAAGTTAAGGCAATAGTTAATTTTTTTTTTCCTGAGACAGTGTAGTAACTGCCACAGGTACACGGCTAATCTTCTACTACTACCACCTAGGAATACAATTTGTGAGAGATGCAATTACATTAAAAACTTAGTCTCTATGCTCTCTCCCTCACAAGCCAGTATATCTGGCACTGAGGAGGTTGTCAACACAAACACCACACCTGAAACACCATCCACACCTGCACAACACAAACCCACATATGCAGAGGTCCTCAACAAAAACATACCCAAATAATAGAGACCTCTGAAACAATAACATATGCAGACTCCAATGCCCACTACACCACACATAGTCCACACACCTGAGTCTCACAGCCACTAAGGCCTAAGCATAAACTCAACATATTAACATATTAGTCCCCCTGACCAGGCTGGATTAGGAGAAAGTCATGGTTAGTAGTTTGTCAGGTGCCAAAATCTACCATATCACCTATGCACTCAAGTCTCTCAGTGCCAGGTACTGTTATGACTCTGTCATAGTCCATATTGGCGTGAATGATTTGAGATGCATCACCCTAGACTATATAAAGAGAGACATGATCGAATCCACTGAATGTGTCCCAGGCAGGTATGTTCCTAGCCTTAAGCAGCATTTTACTGTCACCCAGAATGATGCCTCAATACAAACAGAAAATGATTGACTTTAACAATTGGCTTAGTTTCTGGTATCTTTTCAAGGGGATCCAGTACCTGACAGCCTGGGACAGACCACAATGCTTTGCCAGAGATGGCCTGCATCTGTCTCCCTTGGGCCTCAGGCTTTTGACAAAGGCTCTTCCCTCCCCATAATGCCTTTTCTAGGCAATGCCATGAGGTCAAAACTGCCAATATGAAAATGTCATCAAAACACAAATTGAAGTTTATGCTGCTAAATGCTAGGAGTCTAAACATGAAACTGCACTCATTGCAAGCATTCTTAACTCTGGAAGATGCCAACATTTCTGCAATCACAGAAACCAGGTTCAAAGCTGCGGAGGGCACCCCAGCCATAACCAGGTTACTCATTCTGTCATACATTCAGACCCCAAAACATGGGCAGCAAAGCAAAAGGAGGTGGAGTTGCAATATATATTAAAGGCATATGCACCTCCAGGCTAGTCAAGAAGTATAACACACAGGAGACACTCCAGCTGCAGTTGACCATTGACAAGACCCTTATTCAAATAATAGGTAGATACAGGCCCCCAACTTTGACTCAAAATGCCCACTCGACCTATCTGGACCTCTTCAAGTCTATCAAGATTCAACCCTTTACTCTGATCCTGGGTGACTTTTAACTATCCAACCACAGATTGTAAGAACTACTCATGCCAAAACACGAATGCCCAGAGATTCCTTGATTTTGTCAATGCAGATACCTTGGATCAGCTGGTCGACACTCCCACAAGAGGTGATACTATCTTGGACTTGGTATTAACAAACATGAGTAACCACTGCAACATCTCTACAGTGTCATTCTCCCTGGTAAGATCCAACCACAAAGCAGTCACTTTCAAAGTTGCTAGCTCCCCTGACGCACCCACCCCAGCTAGGGTCAAACAATAAAAGTTCTATAAAGCTGATTACAGCCCCTTGAGGGAAGGTATAAACAGCTTCACAGCCCCCACCCGCTCCATAGGAACTGGCACAGATGGCCAAGCCTACACCAAGGCACTATATTTATATAGCTGCATAAAATTAGGAGTACCAGACAGGACAAAAAACATCCTCCTCAAGGAAGAATAAACCTGTTTGGCGGAAATCTGCAATAAATTAACTCCATAACAAAAGGAAAAAATTGCTGTCCAGGACCAAGAAGGAGCAGGTGCCTAACTGAAAGCCATCTCTCCTTAGCCTGAAGAAGCAAATAAGAGCACTAGTGAAATCCTCCAAAGCAAACTTAGAGTCCAAACTGGTCACACCTACTAAAGACAGTCATAAGGCCTTCTTCACATATGTGCGCAATCTCAAAGGAGGCACTTAGATCTGCTCAGAACTAGTTGTCAAAGATATCCCTTACACAAATGCTGTAGATATAGCCAACCTACTGACAGACAGGTTCAGTGAAAACTTCACCCGTCTGTCCCCCCATCAGTAAATCAGGACATCCCCAGCACCTGCCCCCCTCAAATTATCACTGCCCTCTCAAAGGCAAAAAATCCAATAACATCCTAGGCTGCATCCTACATGAACTCAGGCAGGAACTTGAAGCACCATTAGGCAGCCTATTCAACCAAAGCCTGAGTATGGTCTTTGTCCTAGCTGAGTGGAGGACAGCCACTGTCATCCCTTTACACAAAGGTGGAACATTCACTGATCAAGATAATTATAGACCCATTAGCGTAACTAGCCAGATCTGCAAGGCCATGGAATGGATTATCATGGACCTCATTAACAAGGTCACTGGCAATCTTCAAACACTCAATCCCAAACAGTTTTGTTTCATCAAGAGGAGGTCATACTTGTTAACTTTGGTTGACGTCTTTGAGACAGTCACCAAAGCCATGGACGGGGGGAAGATGGTGTACACTGCCTACCTTGACCTGGCCAAAGTCTTCAATACTATTTCCAACTAGGGTATAATAGATAATGTCTCTCAACTAGGCATTAATCTGGATGTTACCAGATGGGTAGCAAACTGGCTCACTGATAGAACCCACCTAGTCAAAACTGGAGAAGCTACCTCAAGCAGTTGACCTGTAATGAGTGGTGTACCCCAGGGATCAGTCTTGGGGCCTCTTTTGCTTGGCATATACTTTTCTGAGGTGCAGACCAAAACCAGTGGGCTATGGCTGACCAAGATTGCAGATGACTGCAAGCTGGGTGCTGTCATAGTTTCCCCTAGTGATGTGGACATCTTCCAAGAAGGTCTCAACCAAACAAATGACTGGTGCCAGAAAAAAACTGATTGCCAAAAAATGCAATTAATAAGAAGGTCCTATGCATGAAAATAGTCATGACGGACTTGGGCACCAAAACTGATGGCAAACTGACTTTTGGCCACCATATTGCCTCAGTTGTATATAAAGCTTTTTACATGGCCCACCTCATTAGTAAGGGTATCTCATCCAGGGACAAGGAGGTCATAACATCCCTGTATTCTTCCCTTATGAGACCCATTATTGAGTACAATTCCCCTTTCGGCATGTACCTCACAAAGCACATGCAGCAGCTGGAGAGCGCACAGAGGTTCCTCACCAAGGGAATCCAGGATCTGAACAATTTACCCTGCACAGGCTGAAAGCCCTGTCCCAAAACCCAGTCTCATATAGACTCCTCAGAGGTGACCTTTGTCTGGCATACAAAGCAATCTCAGGCCCTGCCTTGATGGGACTGCTGCATAACCACAAGTCTATCTCCACTCGAGTAACCCACACACGTGACCTTAACCTGGTCTGTGACATCAGTAGGACTTGTTGGCAGGACAGATTTGTGTCCCAGAAACTCCCCATCCTTCTGTGGAATAGACTCCCTGTCCACATCAAGCAGAGTACCTCATTAACCCTTTTTAAGTGCAACCTGAATAACTGGATGGGAAACAGAAAATATACCCCTGGGATTCTACCTGTGTCCCTGCTGCACAGGGGCATCAGGTGCTGACTTGTCGGAACATGGGCTAAATTATTGGCTAGGCTTGTAAGGGCCTCAGGGCCAATAGCCTAGTAACTTCCTATGATCCTATGAGAAACAGAGAAAAAATATATTGAAAAAGTAAGTTAAACGCTTCTCAGGGAATTCTAGTAGACTATGGCATTCTATAAATGTCTGGTTAAAGGAAACATAAACAAATATTTAGAAGCTGAGGATAGTAGATTTCTGACTGAGGATGTGGTTATTGCTACTGAGTGTATCACTTTTTTAATAAAACTATCAGATCAGTGATATTCATAAGGATGTTTCTATAGATGCAAAGTTTACTTTCTCATTATTATGGGAAAAAATGCCATGTTCTTCCAAAATGTCCTATTTCTTTTTGGGTATTAGAGTTTGGTTGAAATCAGGTTTATTAAAGTATGACTAGGTAATATATCCAATTAAGCATTTATTTAATTCTGTAGTGCTACAGCATAAGTTTCAAATTATTTTCCACTCACTGAATATGTGAATGGGAACTTCCAAAGGTACAGACAAATAGCTCATATCTCTTGTTTCAATGTTTTATTTTGGAAATTGTCTGGTAGATCCCAGATTTTCAAATTTGGAATCCATTGATTTAGTAAAGGATTTTCAGTCCTTTTTTTCCCTAGAACAGATCTACCACTCATAAATTAATAAAATTGTTTGCACTGTCTTTGATGAGACTAGATTGGTTCTTGCACTGTTTACAGATCTTTGAAAGATCTTTAGTTGCATTACATCTTTAGTGCTACTGTCTCACAATTTTGGTAAATTCCAAAAAGTAGCTGTAGGAATATATTCTTGTATATTTCAACAGTAAACATTATTACAGGGCTGTTTAATGGGCTAGTTTCTTTTACTATAGTTGTAAAAGTACTGACTAAAATAAAATTGCTGACTAAAATTACTTCCTATGGAGAGGATAGAACTTTGACAAGCTCAATGAGGCATATAGGTATCGAGTTCTGATTTCTTACAGTCTCAAGTTATTAAATAAAATGTCTCTACTCACGGGTTAGAGATTAGTATTATGAAGACTTTGTTGCTTTTTTTCACCCCCTAAACATACATTAAAGATGTATATGGCCAATATGTAGAACTGGGTCCAATTTGCTTCATATCTTTGTTTTCTTCTAGTCATCTGAAATTTGATCAGTGTCAATGGATTATAATTATCATTATATCAAGGATTAGCTCTTGTTTATACTCTTCTTTCTTAGTTTCTACTGAAGCTAGGAATGTATTAGAAATTGCATTATCATTGTTGGCATACAGTCTATTTTTGCACTCTGGTTGGTGTAAGAAAAGTTTTTAAAAATTGATATTGGGATCATGGCAGCTAATCAACAGATCATGGCAGCTAATCAACAGATCATTTTTATGTATCTACATTCAGGCAAATTAAAAGTACTCATTAACCTTTTACTTTATTTCAATTTGTTGTTCACCTACTCGTGCCTCCTTAACAAAAAAGTCGCATCTCCTGAGTGTGCTGTAAGGGGAAAACAGATTTTCAGGAGGTTATAACAAAAACTGATAGGGGCATTTTATCAAGAGTATTTACTTATGTGTATGGTTTGATAAATAATTTTTCTTTAAAAGGTAACAGATCCCAATGTTTTTAGAGGAAAAGTCATGTCCACTATCGCAATGCCTTATTTATGTAAGCATACTAATTCCAGGATTGAACCACTTCTTGGAAATGAAGAAGACTGCTTTAAATGCTCACATTTTGGAACTCATCCAACATTATGCCTTTGCCAAGCAATCATTTTTATCTCCACACATTTCAAGTGTTTACTTTGAAGACTTAGATTATTGTAGCCATGTCTTTCTATGAGGGTTTTAGTAGCTTTACTCTAAAGTGCTATAAAGATTTTTTTTGTGTGTGCAACATAATGCAAAAGAATTAGTGAGAAAATTAATTTAGTTTTACCTGTCTTAAAATGTGCCAGAATCCTGGACTTTTTTCTTCATTATCACCAACAAATTGCAAAAGTATCCTAGAGCAACAAAGTTCCCATGAGGGAGACGACCTGCTACATAGTAAGAGACCAAGAAGGTTATTTTGACCATGTGAAAATGAATGTTTTCATTGGTATATTGAACTATACAATGTTAAGCATACTATACATTTTTTGATGAGTTTCATTAGCCAGTCTTGTATTTGAATTTTGTCATCCTCAAAGTTTCATGTCTGATAATTGTCCAGATTGTACAGTTGATATGATAATCCAGTGTTTCAGTCAGTGAGAGTTCAAAATAAGAATCCTCCAGAAAGGCTTTTGGGGATAATGACGTAAAAGATCTCATAGTAATTAAATGAGTTAAACATCTACATAAAACATCCTCATAAATATATATAACACTGTTCAATAATTGCTTACATTTGATAAGATGCCCAGATCTTTGATATCTGGCAGGAGAGAGTAGGACAAGTTTCAGTTCTTCGTTTAAGGTGTGTGGATGTCATGATAACTTGAGATCAGTGGAGAGAATGACATTAGTCATTTTCAACCTTCTTAAATATGAGGAGTAACATCAGTTATGATCAACTTCCTATAAACATTTCACTTAACCTATAACCCAGGAAAGTGAAAAATGAGAGAGAGACTCTTAAAGGCACAGACCCATTTAAATGAGTTTATATAAAATGATAGCCATAACAGACGTGTACCCATTAATCTGATATCAGTTATTTCATCCAGCAGGGTTACACCTGGAAAGACTTGAAATGGTAAATATCAGAGAGAGTATGATGTTTGCAGTTGACATTGTGATCTGTAGTGAGAGTAGGGAACAGGTGGCGGAGACCCTGGAGAGGTGGAGATATGCTCTAGAGAGAAGAGGAATGAAGGTCAGCAGGACTAAGACATAATATATGTGTGTGAATGAGAGGGAGGATAGAGGAATGGTGAGGATGCAGGGAGTAGAGGTGGCGAAGGTGGATGAGTTTAAGTACTTGGGATCAACAGTTCAGAGTAATGGTGAGTGTGGATGAGAGGTGAAGAAGAGAGTGCAGGCAGGATGGAGTGGGTGGAGAAGAGTGTCAGGAGTGATTTGTGACAGACTAGTACCAGTAAGAGTGAAAGGGAAGGGTCTACAAGAGGGTAGTGAGACCAGCTATGTTATATGGGTTGGACACAGTGACATTGACAAAAAGGCAGGAGTTTGAGCTGGATGTGGCAGAGTTGAAGATGTTAAGATTTGCACTGGGTGTGACGAGGATGGGCAGGATTAGGAATAAGTATATTAGAGGGTCAGCCCAGGTTGGAAGGTTTGGAGACAAAGCCAGAGAGGCAAGATTACATTGGTTTGGACATGTGCTGAGGAGGGATGCAGAGTATATTGGGAAAAAGATGCTAAGGATGAAGCTGCCAGGTAACAGGAAAAGAGGAAGGCCTAAGATAAGGTTTATGGATGTGGTGAGAGAGGACATGCAGGTGGTTGGTGTGACAGAGCAAGATGCAGGGGACAGGAAAAAATGGAAACAGTTGATCTGCTGTGGCGACCCTTAATGGGAGCAGCCGAAAGAAGAAGAAGCATTCATCTGCCTCTTTTGAATTATCTGCACTAACAGTTGTTGCTACCCAGAGAAGTTTGTCATCAAAGTATCTTGTTTCCCTTCATCTTAAAGGGCAGGGCATGACACACATGACTGGTTCTGCATATTGCCATACATAAATGCTCTCTAGTGTGCAGAAGATCTGGTAGAGCTGTATGAAAAATGTACAAGTATAGTGCTACATTTGTTAACTGCTATGTAAGAAGAATTTCATCTGCTGTAGTTTTACAGAGGGGCATGCATTAATGCATGCAAATCATCAGCTATTATGATTGGTTGCTTTCAGGTTCATGTGTGGGCTTTAAGAAAATGAAAGCATGATAATCAATATTTCACTAAGCAGGAAATACCTCCACTATTATCCAAAAAACATAAGCATCTAATGGATTCTGGATTTACTAAAATATTTAAAAACTTAAGTATCTCTCTATGTTCATATTTGCTGTACTACTTGATAAGATAATTGAAGCAAAATGATGAGCACTCTGTTGCCTTCTGTCCATAGACAAACATGTCTAAACCCTACAAAAATATAATGATACACATTGGTATCCTATGGCCTTTACAATTCAGAATTATGATATTCAATGTGCACATAACTTTTACATATAACAGACATCTTCTGTGCACAAATCCTCAAGATGAGAGTTGTGTTTGTGATACATCACCCATATGGGCAACTTTGTTATTTTGGGATACACTATACACACTCCCCAATTCCCTCCAATGGAAAAATTGGAACCTGGAATAAATAAACTGAATAGAAAATAGTTTATATGTATGCCTTTACGCCACAATTCAGTACTCCATAACTATGAAAGTAACTTTTATGATTTACTCTCAACACTTAAAGTGGACTCCATATAAAATAATTAGACCATGTCAGTGCTTGGTCCATGTTCAGATGTTTTGACTGCTGCATTCTGACCTTACAGTACCACACTTGATTAAGTTCCAGCTGTAACAGAACAGAATGTAGTTAGGTATTCAGAACATGCCACCCAGTGAAAGTACTGTACGTAGCTTTTCCATGGACACGTGACTAGAGACTTAAGTCTGTCATTTTTAGAAGTATAAACCTACAAATATATTGAATCAAGTGAGTAAGTGAGAAAACTTCTACTTTTTTCCCATGGCAGCATTTTCCTTTACAACATATTTAGTTGCGAAATCACACTTTGCAGTACATTTCACCAAGTAATTGCATATAGATGAATATTTGTAATGCTTTATTAGGTTCATAGGTAGGTACCAGGCTATCGGCCCAAGGGCCTACGTAAGCCTAGCCAACAAGGTTCCCTGGTTTACGCCACCCAAGAAAGTTATTTTCCTGTGCCACTGTTGAGCAGAGATGCAGAAGTGATCCCCGGGGTGTATTTCCTATTTCCCATCCACCCATCAAGATTTTTCTTATAGAAAAATCTTTAGATTTTATTTATGGTATTATTCATTTAATTTTGTCTCAGAACCTTACAAGTGAAGGGAAGAATTTGAAATGTGTTTACGCTGGGTTCCAGTGAATGAAAAACAGTTAAACATCTTGCTACATTACATGCATAGCTTAGGGAAAAAGGTAGGCAAGAAAATATGGTTACATTTTTATGCATTTTGTTGTGATGTTCCTTGAACAGCAAAGGAGTCTGTAACAGAGCAGTGATGGAACACACCATACCTCTCAAACTCTTAGCGTAAGAAATCTGGACAAAGGCAAAAATAATGGGGACAGACTTTAAATATTGCTTGTATAAACTTAGGTGTTAGAATAACAGGCTTTATATTTAGTGTGTATTTTATAAAGGATATCATGTCTGAAACTTGAATGTCTGCCATTGTTTGGTGACTGCAGTCCTCCGTTATTCTCCAGAAACCTACAAGTTTTATGAGGGGCAGATCAAAGATATGAGGCAAAAATATGGGCAATTGAGTGGTATGAACACAATCCTTTTGACACTAGTATGAGCCTATAACAATATCATGTGAATGTAAAAGTCCAAAATGACAACAGAAGTAAGAACAGATTGATTTTACTAGAATGAATAGGGATACATGCAGACATCATTTTCTTTATTCAGTTGACCTGAAAATTGAAATGTAGTGATACTGCTGTTTAAGATGTGCAAACATCTCTGTTCTGTGAAATATATCTGTGTATAGACCTGGAAGACTAAAATTGTTCATTTTTGTCAACATTATGTGTGCATACCAACCAACATCATTTTCATTTATATTGCATATATAGATGTGTGTGTGTGTGTGCTTGTATGTACTGGAAGAAAGCTACAACCATATCCCACTAACTCACACACATAAGCACATACACAATTTATCATTCTTCATCTCTCACACAGTTTTTTTTTTTTTTTGGTCCTTGGGACAGTTGAGGAAACAGACATGAAGGTGATAAAAGAGTAAAGGTGATGCTTACTCCTTCTGTGAAACAAACGTTACATAATATATGTTCCTACATGGCTCTGTACTAGTCTGTTTCTTTCTCTATCTGTGTCTGTCTTTGCCAATCGCTTCTGAAATTTACTTTCAGTCTCAGTGTTTCTGAACCCAGTACAATAGTGATCTATATTGCACATTCTCATAACACCACTTTGGATTGATGTCAATACATTTGCTTTTTTATCCTTTGAAAATATACAAATGACAAGTTTCACTTTCTTTCCAAATGACTACATTTCAATATTATTATTCTAAGACTGAATACACATGTCACATTCTCTTCCTAAGTGCCTAACATTTTAATATTGTTGAAGTTTCTTTGATAAAGCACTAAGTGAATTTATTGTCTGTTCCCCAGAGCTGTGCAGTTCTGTTCATATGTAATTATTCTCTAAGAGCATTAGATAATGTTGTAGTTCCCACAGCTGTATACACATCTATAAATCATTAATGAGGCAGTTAACTGAAGCAAAACTATAAACGATCTGCATTACCCAGCAGAACACTGCCTTAATTGACTTCCAGTTATTTACAATTCATTTTTCCGTTTGGAGTAATGATTGCAAGAGGCTAAGTTTCTTCAGTTCACGGGGTTTAGACATTGCCTATTCATCATTAGGTTTTACAGTGTCGCATTAAGAACCTATTTAACAATGCCTTTAGGTGATGTACAATGAGGCTTTAGCAATTTCATTTTTACTACAAAGCTGTAAATATGCAGTGAAACCAGGGGTCTTTCTGCATTTCTTTTGAAAAAAATTCTGGTCAGCTTTATTGATCTTTTTTGATCATGAGTCATAAATATTTAAAAAGCAAAAGTAACATTGGACTACAAAGTCAGCAACTTCTCCTGCTAGTGTCAGTGTGTTCTCTAAATGAGAAAGGCCTTGTTACTTTGAGAAGAAATTGGTCATTAAGGTAAATGTATTGTGGGATGTATATGTTTCTTTCATGCTCTCCCAGCATGCTGTGACAGGAATTAGCAATATTTGTGTCAAGAATCCAAGACATGGGCTGCAGTCTCTGACTTTTGGACTTAAGCACATTACAACTGTATAAATGGGACATGAGTGCTAACAAAACCGAGCACTACATGGGATTCCATGTCAAAGTCATCTTGAAAGAAACAGATTTTTGAACTTGTACTGTGTTGAAATATCTCCTACCCCTATCACTTCTAGCATCTAAAAAATATCCCCCAAAACTTCACATAAGCTGCCCTTAAATGTGTGTTAAAATTCATTATTAGAGTTAAGTTCCCTCCTCCCTAAAACCCTACACTTAACCATGGAGGATATTTTTCCACATCTCTCCTATTATAGCGATACACACATGACTTATTATACAGTACCATTGTGGACTACAATGGTGTACAACGCCCAAAGAGTGTGAACAATGAGAAGATGAGTGGAAAGTGATACAACAAAGGTCAAAGGTGAGCAAAAAGTGCATTCATTAAATCTATGAAGTGGAAAATGACTCCCAAGTCGTTAGATGCATATTCTCTCTCTGTGGTCCTTTTCAGCACGCGTATAAGCTCCACAAAAAGTGCTCAGGAATGATGCAGCACTACAGATGGCATGCAGTTCTACAGTAATTATAGGCACGTGACAGGGAGCTGCTAGGCATTTTGTTAAAATGGTTATTAGAAGGAGGGCGAAAGGAGCAGCGATGCTCATACTGTGTGAGAAATATCTGTGAGGAACTATAAACTAAAACAAATGCTTTCAGCTTTATGGTGATGGATAAATCACATATACAAATATACTAGGTTATTTAAAATATACCTACTAGTGAAAGTACTGGATGCAGCTTTTGCATGAACACATCACTACAGGATTAAGTCCATTTTTATAAGTCTAAGACTATAGAATCATGTACTGAAATAACTGGGCAGGTAGACTTCTATTTTTTCAGGTTAAGTTTTCAGACCTTGGAAAAACTATAAGTTGTAGACCTGGGTCTGAATCCATCAGTTTCCACATATGTCCTGTAAAATTCTAGAAAAGTCAGTTATTCATCTCTAAGCTTATGGATCATTATAAAAAGAGAAATATTTTTTCCCTAGTCAGGCTTGCCCATTTACAATTTTCTAATGGCAAAGAATTTCCTAAGTGATTAAACCAATGTAATAATATCTGTTATAAGGAACCACAGCTTAGCTCAGTATTAGCAGATGATTGTCTACCTGAAGGAAAACAATATCCATTCATTAATGTACCTCTCTGAAAAGTCATATCTGAACTCCTACCCCAGTTCTATAAACATTTCATAATTTCTTGTCATAGCCTGAACTTCAGCTTTTTATCTTAAGTTCCTCTGTTCATGTCTCCATGTTGCCCTTTATACCTTCTCTGTACTCGATAGCTTATGATAACTACACTACTTGCTGTGAAACTGGGGTTCCTATTGGATTACCAAAGTTTCACAACTTCAAACATCATATGGCTGAGACCATAGGATTGAAGTTTTGAAATTGCTGTGACCATAGGATTGAAGTTTTGAAACTTTGAAACTAAAATAAAAAAAGAAATAAAAAACTTTTTTATTTTTTACATTTTTGCAGGGGGAAAGAACCCCTGCCCTCCCAAACCCCCTGCTAATTAAATATACCAACTCCAAGATCACACTACAGTGAGGGAAATGGTAAATTTCTCATTCCACACTGTATGATGATCTCCTGTCAAAATGTTTAAAGTTTCAAAACTTTGATCATATGTTATTAAAATATCATGAAATATAATCAGTAGACTTTGTTCTTTGATATACTTTGTTTCTATGGAAGCTTCTCTATGTAAACCTTGCCTACAAAAGTATGGGTCAATTTACAGGGCTTTCTGCTAGCCAAAGGACTGCTGATATCAGTGCAGTTCTCAAAGTAACAGTTTCTAGACTGTCCTCCTTAGCAGTTAGACATTTCTGTGAATAAACTATTATACTTTGTGATAGCAAGTTAAACTTCATCCGTGATAGTTTCCCAGGCTGGTTCAAATGGCTTAGTATACATGTCTCATAGAAAAATTGAAATACAATAGCCAGTGGTATCATATATATCTATATTTCTCTGTCTATATACATACATATATATATACACACACACAAACATGTATATATATAAATGCGTATATATATATATATATATATATATATATATATATATATATATATATATATAGACACACACACACACATATATATGTGTATATGTATGTGTATATCTATATCTATATATATATATATATATATATATATATATATATATATAAACATACACACGCATATACAGAAGCCATGAAGCCACATACAAATCATTAATGTTGCCAGTCTTTGAGTATAAGAGAAATGCCCACTTTTGTACTTGTCTCCCAAACTAATGTTTTTTCACTTCAATGAACTGGACATATGCCTTAGCTTGAACAACAGTTTTTGAAAAGTTTGGTATTATCAAGTTGGATGATGGTCATAATATGAACCAGAGACTTTTGACCAACATGTCTACTACTGACTTATTCAGTCAAGAAAGTATGTACTTCAAAGTCCACTGATATAATTTTATATATATATATATATATATATATATATATATATATATATATATATATATATATATATATGGTTTCACTTCATAAACACGAATTGCTGAAATATCGAATTTAAAAAATTTGTGTCCATGAAGTTGAAAATCCCAAAATAACGAAAGTGCATAAGCGCGAATAGGACTATGTTGAATTCTCGCTTGTGCATGTACGCTATGCTGTGAAAGTGTTTGGCTGGGATGGTGTCTGCAGTTTAAGGTGAGTGAGTTTGTGTGAGTGTTTTTCTAACTTGTATGAGTGGGTTAGGGTAGGGAGAAGGAGGTATGATTGTGTGTGTTGGCTGTGTTTTTTCTTTACTGTTGGTGCGATCTCGAAGTTAGTATATATAAGTAGGGGGGTGTGGGGTGTGCAGGGGGGCTTGCCCCCCTGCATTTGATTAGTGTAGGTGTGTGTCTGTGTGGTATTTTGTTGTAATTAATTGTTATGTGGTGTGGGTGTTATGGTTTGTGTGTTGTGTGCTGTATTGTGTATGTTCGATATTTTGGTTTCATGATTGTGAAATGAGTGTTGTGATGGTTTTGGCTTTATACTGTCGAAATGCTGAAATTAGATATTTCAGCATTTCGGTAATATGAAGTGAAACTATATATATATATATATCAATACATGCACAGTTTGTCAAAGTTTATTTGTGTTTAAACGTTGTTGACTGGGTTACTCCCAATAGGCCAAACACCTTATTTTCAAAGGAGGCCCGAGGTGGTATTCATTCTGACTGGGGGAAATTTGGCCAGGAACTGGGAAACTTTCTCTACCTTTTTCAATATACTGTGGGATCTTTTATGTCTACCTGAACTACCAACAATTCAGGTAGATAGTTTAATATCTCACCTGAATGATGACATACTCAGGAGTGTAGCACTCACCCCCAACTATGCTCCCCTACAGTGTCAGTACTGGAAAACTAATCT
This sequence comes from Protopterus annectens, assembly GCF_019279795.1. Taxonomy (NCBI): domain Eukaryota; kingdom Metazoa; phylum Chordata; order Ceratodontiformes; family Protopteridae; genus Protopterus; species Protopterus annectens. Next base: position 230,590,759 of record NC_056749.1, read on the forward strand.
CCTTACTTGTGTGGGAATAGATCATGCAGCCTTCTGATCTTTGAGCACCAAAGGCAAGTGTTCCTCCTGTTGAGCTACTGAGACTGCAGCGATAGCAGGTAAAATATCTTGACATCTATCTTAGGATTGATTTATACTGCAGCTAATGGGTACTTGTGTAGATGGAAGAAATAGCTATATGGTTACTCACTATATTTACCATGTATAATGTAAAGTCATGTATATTAGGGAATAAAAAGTAGACAGACAAAAATTGATCACATAGTTGCAGGATTAAAGAAGGTTTTGCTTCATAACACATCCCTGAAATTTGTTTGTATTAACCATTAAGGAACTCAGAGCAGTAGGCCACAGAGGTTTCCCTTGATAAGAACAAGATAGCTAGCAGAGGTAGGTTGCACAAAGCACCATGATATAATTTCTGCTTCACATAGCCTAAGCTTAATGTTTTACATTTGTTTACACTGAACATCATCTACCGCCTTTATGCCCACGTGTTCAACTTTTCAAACTCCTTAACCCAGTCCTCCACTGTTACACATATTTTTGCGTCATCATGAAAGGAAGTTGATCCTATTCTCAAATCCTTCACTTCAATTTCATCTTCAGCAGAGATAACTGCTTATTTGTTGATTACACTATTTGTTTTTATTTTTGTTAAGATAAGTTTGTTGACTTTCTAGTCTTTTGCTTGTTGGGACTTTTTGGTACATTTGCATTTAAGATTATTAGCTGTCTGCATTTGGGAGTGTGCAGTTACTAGCCTAGTATGCAGCATAGCAGTTGATTTCAGCAGTTGAAAATTTATTTAAGATGATTGCATCATTGCTGGTTGACAACAGAAATGAGCGACACACCAATTAGTGACAAAACATATATGTGGCAAACAGTATGAGCGAATCACACTAGATTGACAATGTCTCTCAAAAGATTGGCAAGCATCATCATCAAAGCCTCTGTTTTCCCATTTTCTGTATGGGATAGTGGTGTCATGTCAAATGTCACCATCCCTTTCTATTTAATATCACCCACCTACTTTCTTAGACACTCATACCTGACTGTCGCAGGTCATCTCTCACACAATCCATCCACCTCCTATGTTACTTGCTGTATATATTGCCTTTTATATGTATTAACATATTCAAATACCATTCAGCTTTCATTGCCTGTAAATTTCTGTGAATTTTTTCACTTAAATTTCCTCTGAAAATGAGCACACAGACATCAAAGTTAACAAACCATACATAAGAGTAAAAAGAATATACATTATCACCCTTAGGATATGGCTAGCCCTTTGTTTGCATTCAAAGTTTTAAATTAAACTTCAAGTATGCTATTGCAGAATAGTTTTAATAACAAGCTAAATCTCATTTATTTTTATGTTCCAGGGCTAGATCAATTGTCCTCCATCAAGGAGCCTTGCGGTATAATAGTGTTTGATATACAAAATAGTCTAAAGCCATTTTAAATGCATATAGACTACATCAGTTATCCCCCCTTTACTTTCAGCAGCAGTAAATTATTTCTGCTGTTTAGTGTACCCTTTCACTAAATTGTCTCTCTACATAAAGATGTATATGGCTATATGAGCAGCCTTAGTCATAGGCAGCTGCTGAGGGTGCCACTCTGACTGCTCTGAACAGTGTCCCTACCAGATCAAGTGAGAGTGGTACCCCAGGGAGGAAAGTCTTGTAGATCTGACCATTCAGTTTGTTGGCATCTGCTCATCCCACCCATAATCGGTTAAATGAGTCAGATTGTCAGTAGGATGGAGTAAGAAGCCAACAAACTGAAAACTGTCAAATAGTCTGTTAAGACAGCTCTGCAGTTAAATGCTCTTACTGGCTGAAAAGCAGATAGATTTTTTTGGATGGTAGTGAACTGGCAGACAATTAGATCATTTAGATGGCTGGGAAGTGGCTAGTCCTGGTTCTCAGCTTTCCCTCATTTTGCAGAATACACCTAATTTTGTTTAATATGCTTGCCCTGTCCTGCATAATTTTATTTATTTCCTGGTAAATCACTGAGTATTACGTTCTTTCAAATATCAGGGCATTGGAGGTCTATGCTGCTGCTTTCTCATTTGATGCAGAACCTGTTGTTCTGCTAACTAGTTGGATTTGAGTAAGAAACATAAAATGCCTGTTTGTTAATATTTGCTTGTTATCATGACTTTGCAGGATTACTGTGGCTTGTGTGAAGAACATTAGAATACTTTAATGCATAGTTACTATTTCCATGGAACAAAGCTATGATACTATACATGGCTGTCACTGTTATCTATAGCTACTACTGGGGATGGAAGCTGTTTAGTAACTGTGTCACTCTTGTTGTTTCACTTCAAACTAGCCCTATCTGGCTTTCAGTCCTGGTGTGCATTTGCAGGATTGTTGTGATTTGTGTGAAGCAATTTGAAAAACTTTAATGTGTGGCTACTGTTTGTGTGGAAGTACACAGAGCTGAAATACAACACATGACCATCATTTTTTATTGTAATTGTCTAAAGTGCACATAGTAGGAGCTATTACTATCAAGTGTCAATTGGAGCTGTCTGTTAAAAGTAACTGACCTCTTTTTGTTTGATGAGAGTAAACAATCACCATCTTGCTTTTATGATTACTGCTTATTTGTGTGAAGTAAGATGAACTACTAAAAAGGACATCTGAGAGATGCACAGACTAAGTAGCTATAATTGATGTTGCTGCCTTTAGAGGAAAATAACTAGCTGCCTGCTGTTGTGTTTTCATTATTCTGGCATTTCATGACCAATGCAAAATATGTGAAACAGCTTTGAATATTTTAATGAATGGTAGTTGTTTGTATGGAGCAAAGGTGAACTAATTTACATGTCCATCCTCTTATATCACAATCAGATGTCTTACATACAAGTGGCTATAACTGCCTGATTAGGGTTGGGATTGTCTAGATGAAAGTAACTGACCCTGTTATGATTTGCTCCTTATAAATACTTTTTTCTTCAAAAAATAAGATATAAGATTACATCACAGAACATCCACACATTCAGAACTTCTTTTGGTATGGTGGCCCAAAATTCCAAGGCTGTATAAGTGGAGTTTGAGACAGGCTTAGTTATGGCCTCTGTCCTGAACTCTACTTAATTTAAAACCAGGTCTTACCAGAGTTTGTGCACACAAGTGCATCATAGTTAGTATGGAGGGGCTGGGGGCAATGTCTTTATTTTTTTAATTTTCCTCCCAAACCTCAGAGGTATGCACAGGTCACTATACCTTGTGTTGCACAGGGGATAATATGGTCATTATTTTCTAATTTTCCCCACAAACTTCAGAGGTGTGTGCAGAGGTTCACAATAGTTTGTATAGGAGCAGCATAATGTTTAGGAGTAACAGGACTTAATCGTAGCCAAATGGGAAATGGACAAGGTCTTTTATGCCACATGGGTTAATTACATTTTTTATGGATGATTTGTGGATATCTTTGTCCTTTGGAGAGGTGATGATATACAACTATCAAGATTTTTTGATTATTTGAATGAGACCACCACCTTTCTTAGGTTCACTGTAAATACTTCTAAGGAAGAAATTTAATTTTTGGATGTTAAGTTGATGCTAGACCCTGTTTTGGGAATAGAGACTTCCATCTATAGGAAAGACATTTGGAGAAACCATTATTTGCATAAAAGCAGTATTCATCCTAGATTTGTATTTTAGAACATTATGGAAAATCAAATAACTCATGCCTCCAGGTTATACAGGAAAGATGAAGACTTCAAAGTGGAAAGAGAGAGATTACAGTTCTTTTTTTAATGATAGAGGATACACAGAGAAGGATATTGTCACTGAGCCTCAATGCATCAAAAGGATTAGAAAAGCAAAGGGATGTCCCTGTTTTTCCCCTCAAGCGATCAACATGGACTTGAAGACAACTTCTAGAGTAAATAATACTCAACAAACATTGAGTTGCATGCTCACTTATAGTACCGATACACCAAAGATTTGTCAAGTCATCTGGAAGTACTGGTCAGTTTTAACAGAGGACGAGAGACTAAGAAATATAGTGGGAGAAGAGTCGAGGTTTATTTTCAAAAACAAGAACAACATTAAATGATTGTCATGCAACAAGGATGATTTCTTTAAAACACACCAAACTGATCCAAAGAGACTGGGGCGGAGCCTGAATGGCTAACTGAAAAGCAGCATTTTTTGGAGCTCCATAGATGAGTACTAAATTCAGGAAATTAAATTAACTATTACTAACAAAACTACTACAAATATTTAGTTAATAGTCTAAAGCAACTAAATATAAATTTTGGTGGCTTTCTAAAAGAAATTCCCTGTCAAATTACTTAGAAGTCTATACACAGCATCTGAAGAGATGAGCAACCTAAAGAATTCTTATGCTGACTTGACACTAAAAAAGGAACTACAACTGGTGACTACCACATTACAAGAATTATCAACAAAAATGGATGATTTTAAGATTAATCTACAGTACCTAGAAGAGAATTCACAGAAGCAAACAGAAGTCTTCAAAGAAATACTTCAGCAACACCAAAGTTAACAAACATTGAAACTTCTTTGACTGACATTGATCAAAGGCTCAAAGAGGAGGACAGACTTTCTCTTGAAGCAAAATACTTGGTTATCTAACAAACTAGATGATCTTGAAAATAGAGAGAGAAGGTCAACATCAGGATTTTTGGTTTACATGAGAAAACAGAAGAAGGGGACACTATATCTTTCCTAAACTCTTGGATACCAGAGGTTCTAAATCTTAAGTTTTTTCCTTTGGAATAGAAAGGGCTCATCGTGCTCTGGGGAATAGAACTTCAGCAACAACTTCATCAACATCCATCATACCACCAAGATCAATTATAGTAAAATTCTTATCTTTTATGGACAAAGAACTGGTGTTAAAAACAGCTTGGAGGAAAAGTCCTATAAAATATAACCAGAACACAATAAGATTTGGCAATGACTACTCCACTAAAGGGCTGGAACAGAGAAAAAGGTATGGCCTCTAATAAAAACTCTAAAACAGAATAATATTAAAGCTCAAATGGCCTTTCCTGCAAAAATTAAAATAATGCACCTAAGTGAGATGAGAACCTTCAACACTCTGGAAGAAGCCGTGCATTTCATTCAAAAAAATAACATTATAACCATTTCTGAAGATATGGAATGGGTATCCCCATCCCTGAAGAGAACCACTGACAAAAATGGCTGGACTGATGTAAAAAAAAAAAAAAAAACAGAAAACTGAATCCAAAGTACCAACTTCTATGAAATCTCTCAAAGTGTCATCTAAATGGTCTCACTATGTATTAATACCTTTAATCTCATGCATTTATTCACAATATGTATATATATATATATATATATATATATATATATATATATATATATATATATATATATACAAGAAAAGGTATGTTTCCTATAACTATTTATACATGTCTTATCATCCTATTAAGTTTCTCTTCTCTTTGTTTTAATAAATAAATGTTAAAAAATTCTACTACTTAATATAGCTATTTATTTAATCTAGTAATATCAAAGTTAAAATATTATGTGTTATAACTGTTTTTCAGCCTGCTAGTGTCATGTCTGTTATTTAATTAATTTTCCTTTTATTAAAATGTTTGTTATTTTCAGTCTGTGTCTCATATAGTAGCACTTAGTCTTTTTAGACTATATTAATGAAATGTTCCTCATAGCTATGTAATGTTCCCATTTTTAAATGGAGGAACGCTACTGAGATCTGTCAGTTAAAATTAAAGTAACATGAAGGTATTTCCTCATTGCTGATGTGAATGAGAATGTTAAGAAAGAGACTCGTTTTGAGTTTCAGTTATTACATGTAGTAAATGTAGTAAATTGTCTATAATATAAAACTGGAGTTTACCTTGCTTATCATTTAGTAATGGTAGAGTAAATATATATATGCTTTATTTGATTGGCTTTGATTGTTCCAAACTGGTGTGTGGTCGTCAGTCTAGGTGCGTATAAAACATTTATTTTTTTTTCTCTATTTTTGTTTTTACATTTTAAATATGCTACCTAAATTTCATTCCATGTTAAAATGTTAGATCGATTAGTAACTAACATACTGTGATCGGGAACAGTATAGAATTATTTGAATTAAGCGAAAATGAATGTCCTGCCTTTGGACGATGCATTACAGTAATGTATGGAAGAGGTGATCTAACGAACTGCAAATACACACAGACTATACATTAATTTATATTCATTACAATATTAAAACATCACCTTCCTTTCCTGGCATAAATGACAATTATTGCATACCTATTTATTTTGATCTTTGTTATACTGCCCACAGCCTATTGCATAATATATACATTGCAGTCATTGATTATCTGGGGTCTTCGCAGTGGCCTTAAACAATGTGTATGCTTCTGGAGCATATTGCTGTAATCATTGCTGTTGGTATTATGGTGAAAAATATTTTTTTTTTTGCTTCTTGCCTCAGATGCACTGATGAAGAAAGGTTGTACACCAGGCTTATGTCCTATCTAAAATCTTGTCCGGTCTGTCATTGTTTGCTTGCTGAAAGTACTGGGACTATTGTTGCACCTAGAGGAAAAAATTGTTACTGAAAGTAGTGTTTGGGTTTCTTAGATGGCTGCATTACTGAAATAGTTGTTACTTGGAATGGCTTGACGATTGTTCCTATTTCGGGAAGTTGGCTGATAGTGGAGTGATTTTCTGAGCAGGGTTTGTTGAAGTATCTGGCGATCTCTACTTGTCGGGAATAATTGGTGGGATTTCTCTGGTGGAATAGAGGCCGGGAACTGTTGTAATTCTGGTGATGTACTCCTTTGCCTTCTGAATTGATAATGAATGGTGCGTTTTTTGTTGGTTGTAGTTGCAGATTATGTGGAACTAATGTACAGCTGTGTCGGGTCAGAGTGGAGAAGCACTGTCGGTCGAGTGAATTGGTGTTGTATGAGGTCAGATAGTTTGCAGAGAGTGGGGTTAAAGGTGTAATGGACACAATGTGAGCTGACCCTGGTGTCTTTAGGTCAGGGGTGGTGTGCTCCTTGCGAGGGAGAGTGTCATTGTCTTGAGCTGTTTTTTTTTTTTTTTCCTCTTTCTTTGTCTCTTCCATTTTCATGCCAGTTGTTTGAGTGGGAAATAAGTGCTCGTGAAGTTTTATAAAAGTCTATTTTGACTGCAGTTTGCACGAGCTAGGGAAAAAGTTTTCTCCTATCTTTACAATTGTAGAGTAGTTTAATGTTTTCATAACGAGTAGATAAGGTTTTGATTGGCTGTTGGTATACTCGTACCCTGCAGAAGCACGTTCACAACACACTTTAGGAAACAAGCTAGATTTCCCTTATCTAGTTATACCCCGTACAAGAGAATATAAAATTAAATCTGATTGTTGTTTGAACCATATTTTAACAAAACCATTATTAAAGTAAACCAATCAACTAAAATGATATAAGTACCTGATCAGCACATTTATAGAAACTACTATGCTTTACACCACTTAGATAATTTAAACATATGCATTTTTTGACTGCCTTTCTAAAGCATTATTATAACTATTAACTGAAATATAATAAGATTAAGCCTATATTCAGATTATAAGGTAATTATACAGTCTCTTTTAAATTTGATGAACAGTTCTTGAAAGCATATGTTTATATATTATAAGATGTGATATTCTTTTTTTAATTTATGTTGTTGCTTACAAGCCTTGTGATTAAGGATTAAAGTGTCTGTGTGTTTAAAAAAGTGAATTCATATCCAATATGGAAAGTTATGTTGATACAATGAGCTGAATAAGTTAATAATTAGTATAATTCAACTGCATTTGTTTTCTATGTTTAGATGGTAATTATAGTAGTTAATTCATATTAAACAATGTCTTCTACAACCAAATGTTTTTAAATCACAATAATAGTTGTTTATTAGACTTCTTGATTATTTACAGTATATATGGAGCTCAAAGGAATGGGAAAAGGAAGTTAGAGTGATAGTTCACCAGATATTTCAATCTGTTGGACTAGAAATGTATTTCATTCCATGGTGGTAATGATATAGTAGTTAATTCATATTAAACAATGCCTTCTACAACCAACTTTAGTATTTATTTTAGTTTTTAAATTGTTCATTATTTTTACCGAGCCTGACATATACTTCTTGAGTACCTTAGTGATAACATGCTTCACTTGAGATAATTGATTATGTACTAATCAATAATACTTTATTTTTTAAGGAAGGGATGATTTCAGGTAAAGTCAATGACACCTTTAAATATTTCTTCAAAATAATTTGATATGGACCTTTCTATATTATCCTTAAACATTAATGGTCTAAATAGTCCAAATAAAAGAACTAACTTACTAAGATATCTAAACTTAAATAGATCACAAATAATTTTTTTACAGGAAACATATTTCAAGAGCAATGATAATTTCACATGGAACCCAAGTGAGTTCAAGACCTTAGCATGTTCCAATTTTAAAACAAAGAAGAGAGGGGTAATAATTCTATGGAGAAACAATTTATTAAATCCTGAAATAATACATAAATATATAGACAATGAGGGCCTTATAGCTACAGTCACTCTGAAGTTTAGTAACAGGTTGTGGACACTAGTAAACCTATATTGCTTTCCGGATATTGGAATGGACACAGTCAAAAAGCATTAGATCAAATTACAAGCATATTTAAAGGTAATTTAATAATAGGAGGGACTTTAATTGTATTACAGATATGTCTGAAACTACTAATAAAAAATCTCCACGTCTAACAGCTACTGCAAAATTACTGAAAAAATGGACCGAATCCTTAAAATTAAAAGATACCTTTAATGTTATAGATAGTAATTCCTTGGTATTCTCCCATCAAGATTATAGATATGGTACCCAAACCAAAATTGATAAGTTATATATTTCCCAGGATCTTCAAACAAAATTACTTATTTTACAATAATTCCTTGCCCCCTCTCAGATCATAATTCTCTAGTTCTAAAAGTGCAAATAAATTTTAAACCACTTGCTTTTCTTACTAGAATTCCTTCATATATTACAAAAAGAATTTAAGCAATGGTTAGTGAATGAACTCAATTTCTTTGTAGATGTAAACTACAACTCGGAAGTGAATATAGTAATGGTATTAAAAGCTTATATCTATGGAAAAACGATTGCTTGGTATAAAAATAAAATGAAGGAATGGGAATCAGAACTTCAAGAACTACAAAGGAAGCTCACATTATTTAAATCTAAAAAAATCTCCTAATTTATTAGAATAAGAAGACAATAGAAAACTTAAATGAAATATATATTGAAATCTTAAATCACAAAACTAATTTAGCCATGGAGAGGTTAAAAATAAATTCTTATGCCACCTCTCCAAAACACTTGCATAACTTATCTGTTAAAGTTAAAATGCAATCTAAAGCTAATACTATTGTTAATATACTACATGAAGAAAAAGGTAAGAAGGTTTCGGAAATAGGAGATATTCTAGATGCTTTCAAGTGTCATTTCAAAAATCATTTTAAAAATAACAATAATTTGCCAGAACATCCCCTTTTAGAAAATGTGTTTTCAAATATTAAACCAATCCCTGAAAGTTTACAAAATGAATTACAAAAATCCATTACACACAAAGAAGTCATAGATGCAATCAAAGAAAGTAAAACTAGTAAATCTCCCGGAATGGATGGCTTAATCACAGAAATTTACAAACTATTCCCCAAAAATATAACCTCATTACTACATAAAACATTTATTGAAATTCAAACTCATGCATTAATTCCTCCTTCATGGAGATACTCCTTAATCATACCCATTTTAAAAGAAAACAAGGATGATAGTCAATGCAGCTCATATAGAGCAATTTCATTATTAAATAATGATTATAAAATATTTGTCTATATTGGTTAAAAAAATAAAAAATCATATGAAAGAAATTATCAACTATGACCAAACTGGGTTTATTCAAAATAGACATCCACATGATAACATTAAAAGAATATTGACATTAATTGATTATTTAAACAAAGAAAATATAGAAACCTTAATAACTGGACGAGATATTGAGAAAGCTTTCGATTCCTTGAACTGGGATTGTTTAATTAAAATCTTAGAAGCTTATACATTTCCCATCTCCTTCATTACATTTATTAAAAAGATTTATGAAAACAATTTAACCTATGTTAAATTAGGACCCTTTACCTCAGAAGCTATACAAGTTACGAGAGGTACTAAACAAGGATGCCCTATGTCACCCATTTTATTTGCATTAGCTATAGAAGTATTGGCAATATTAATATGAAACAATCCAAAGATAAAAGGAATAAATATATTTGGTCAATATAGCTCAAAGATCATGCTCTTTGCTGACGACATACTTCTTACACTATTGAATTCAAAAGAAACATTAGTTGAATTAGATAATCTAATAAAGAAATTTCATAAGATCTCAGGACTCAGATTTAATAAACAAAAGTCTAAATACTTATTATTAAATAAAAAAAAGGATTTTCAAACAGATAAGAATCATATCATAGGAGAACATGTCTCAACAATAAAATACTTAGAGATAGACTTGTGTGAAAATATTCAAGATATATTGAATATTAATTATAGAAGGATCATAGCTACAATAGACTCTCTAGTAGGTAAATATAATAAGTTATTTATAGTTTTTGAAGATAGATTACAGTTAATTAAAATGATTCTTCTCCCTAAAATTTTGTATGTTGTACAAGCCACTTTGTTAATTCCTGAGAAAACTCACCTTAAGAAAAAATCAATATTGCTAAGATTTCTGTGGTTTCCTAAAAGAAACAAAATTGCATATACCCATCATATCAGACAATGGGACCAGGGAGGAATACATTTCCCAGATATTGAATCTTATATAAGAGCAACCTTACTTAAAACTGTGGTTGAATGGATCAATCCAAATTATATGTCTAATTGGAAATTGTTACATACAACTATAATAAATGAAAATAATTTACTTAAAAATTCTACTTTTCTAGACAAGGACAATATATTATGGTACTCACTGGCCTTAAATTAGCAATACAATATAACTAAACTAACTATTTATTTTATTTATTTGGCTATTTTAGGAACTTTATAAACATGAATATGGATTTAAAGCTTTGGTTTGCAACATTAATTCCCTTCAGCATTACTAAAAACTTTCCAGATAGAATTCATAGAGATATATTCCTCTCTTGGGAACAGAAAAATGTAATCTGTTGGTTACACTGTCTAAAAAAATCAGCAAGTATGGGATTTACAGTATATGATGTCAACTTACAAAGTGAATTCTCATGAATGGTTAATGCTTCAGAATATATTGATGCACTCCAGGGATCTATGTAGGATAATAAATAATTCGGTTTTTTCAAATACACCAAATTTTATATCCAGACTGTTTGAAATTTTATATAATAATAAGAAATTGGAAAATGGTACTTCATATTTATACAATCTAATAAAAAAATTACAAGACACAACCTAATCCAGCATATTGGCAATATATTACTAAAGGAAATATGATTCAGTTAACCTCAGAAAATAAATCTAATTTACTTCTCTCAGTAAAATTAACTTCTTGTTCTAATTATTGGAGAATATTTAGCTGGAATTTCCTTCATAGATCCTTTGTAACCCCTGTATAAAAATTAAACCTTTTTGGGAAAGTATTAACAATTTTTTGCAGGTGATTTATATAGTCATGATCAAGGCTTTGTTATTATTGAATATAACTGATAATGCTTATTCTTCAAATAAGACTGACCTTCATTTACTTTGGACTATACTAGCTATAGCTAGGAAATGCATAACAAAGAGATGGAATTCTACCACAGCTCCTAGCAAAGAAGATTTTCTATGTCTATTGAAGAGGACAGCCGTAATGGAAATAAAAAACAAAGAATTAAGACTGATTCCTAGACCATTAACTAAAAACCCTTGGGAAAAAAGTTCTAACTTTGATTGATACCTTGCAAATGGATCTAACCTCCTCATGAAGCAAGTACTATTTAACTTTAATTAAACTATATCTGTGTAATTTATCATGCAAGTGTTAAAATGTCAGGCTAAATGTAAATTTGTATATAGTTAATAATTATCTAACTTGATTGTAAACCGTGATAAGTTTTCATTTATTGTTTATGGCAAATTTAAAATAAAAATCATCTGAGTAAAAAAAAAACTGATCCAAAGAGAAAAGAAACTTTTAAATGCAGGAAATGTAAAGCATGTGCCTACATTGACACAAATTCTTTTTATCATCCCAAAACTGGTTTAGAATTTCATTTTAATAACAGTGCTACATGTAATACTAAACATCTTTTATATCTAGCTACTTGTCTGAAATGCCCGCATATTATGTAGGAAATACTGATCGACAGTTTAAAGAAAGAAAGATATACAAAATAAAGATAAAAAGTATGCCTTGGCTAATCATGTTTTATTATGCCTGTCACATTCTTTTAAATTTAAAGTCATTAAAGTCATTATTTTAGATTTAAAGTCATTGAATGGGTGTTTGAAGGAATTAGAGGTGGTGACATACAAAATTGCATGGAAATGGCTGAAATTAATTGGATTATTAATTTAAGAGCTGACCGTAGCCCTTGTTTGAATGTAGTAGTACTGCTCAAGCCTGTTCTAAAAGGAAGAGACATTTCCATAGGATAAAGATGGGGGCTTGAATCTGGAAATGATATCCTATTGGTTATTCCTTTAATAGGCTAAAAGGAGGCATTAGCCCTGAAGAGAGCTAATGATTGGAGGAAACTGTTTTAATTCATGGAGAGAGCCAAACAGTTTACGATCTGAGGAAGGCTAAGGCTGAAAATGCTTATCTTGTTAAATTGGACAGGCTCTCTTTGTATTTTCAAATGTGAATGTTTTATTATTAAAGTTGGTTTTATAATTTTAGGACATAACTAAGTGGAATTTCTGTGGTAGTATGCTCATGAATGTCTTGAGCTACCTTTGGCAGTTTCTGGTTTGTTTACTTCACAAGGCTGTATAAGTAGACCTTGAGACAGGCTTAGTTGTGGCCTCTGTCCTACCAGAGTTTGTGCACACAAGTGCATTATAGTTAGTATGGGGGGTCTGGGGGCAATGTCTTTATTTTTTTAATTTTCCTCCCAAACCTCAGAGGTATGCACAGGTCACTATAACTTGTGTTGCATGGGGGATAATATGGTCATTATTTTCTAATTTTCCCTACAAACTTCAGAGGTGTTTTCTGAGGGTCACAATAGTTTGTACAGGAGCAGTCTAATGTCTAGGAGTAACAAGTTGGAACATTACTGTGATCATTTTATTCTCTTTCCTCACAATTAAAAATGAGATGTGCATATACGTGGCTGTCTTTTGTGGTAGTATAAGGAGGCATGCAGTTTCTAAACATCTGGCAGCAATTGGTTGAGATCTTTTATGTTTTATTGATTGTTTCAGTTTCTTTCCAGTCTAGTAGAGAGGTACACAAACAGTGACTGTCTTTTTGAGTGAGGAGGCATGTAGTGTATATGTATGACAGCAGCAACTTGAAATATACAACTTTGACCATTTGTACCTTCAATTTTATCCCAATCCAATACCAGAGGGGGGAGAGAGAAGATAACTGTATTTTTTTTATGGAGGAAGGTAAGGAGGCAGGTACTATTCCTAGATGTGGTTTGTGTGTCCTGACAAGCATTTATCTTTTCAGTTTATTGTGAACTGCTGTTTCATTAGTTTTGAAAATTAAGCCTTACAAACAACATATTTCTTCCTTAAAATATAAAAGACTGAATTTCATTCCTTAGAATTTTTTATCAGATGCTCACTGGATCTAAAAGTTGAAAAAAAATACTTTAGAATGTAATTCCGAGCATCTAGAATGCACATGGCTTCTGGTAGTCTAGAAACCTCCAAATCTCCAGCACACTGCAGTTCTTTCCTATAAGTGTAGCCTTGGTCAGTTAGGATTTGCTGAAAGGATGCAGGAAAAAGCAAAGCTGATGAGTAAGACTGAATACATTTCATTAATTAGGATTATTGTTCAGACCATCACTAGATGAAAAGGTTGTTAAAAAAAACTTTGAAATGCACCTCAAAGCATTTAGAACCCCCGTGGCCCCTGACTTGATGCAATTATTAGAGTGCATTGTTGCCTAGTTACGATGTGTTGAATGAATGAGCAAATGAAGGAATGAATACAGGAAGAATATGAAAGACTAAGACAAACTGAGAAAATGGTGTAGATCAGCCAAGATGGCGGGCCATGATGACACCGTATTTGTGGGGAGGTGAAGTAGATGCTGTCACCTAGACAGCAGTTTTGGTAGGCCTCGTACTGTGTCGCAGTTTCTTCCTTAGTATTGTTCCTATGTACCTACGTTGTTCTTTGATTAAAATTACTGACATTCTCTGAAGGTTGGTTAAGAGTCAGGTTGTGCCAGTATGTCCTTCCTTTGCTTATTTATGTCCTTTAACACAGTTTATCATGGAATAATTTAACAAACATTAGTCTTTAACAGAAATGAGCTTGAATAGTTACATGAATATTTTCTTGACTATCTTTTTAGATATTTACAAAGTTTAGTGTGATTAAATACTGCTTTTTGTCTTGAATACAGATTCGTGACTTTCTCAGTATTGCATTCTTAGTACTTATGCAGCAATGGAATTGTGTAAGTCCATAATTAATTTATGTGATTAGCTAAGTTTTGCTAAACAAGTATCAATAAGAGTTATTTTCCTGATTGTTGTTCAGGTTAATGTACCTGATATGAATCGTTTTAGCACAGCCTTTACTTTGTAGATGGAATATGACATTTTTTATGAACCTAATGATTAGTTAACGGTCGCTATCATCATTTCATTTTATAAGTTTGAACCCTTAATCACAAAAATTAGAGTGGTAAGATGTACTTGTACAGGAAGTGACACCCAAATGTCATCATCTTTGCTAGGTCATTTTGACATTTTAGTTTAAGGTTAAATTTAGACTGACCAAACTAGGATGGCTGCAAGCATCACCATACCTGTGCCTGGAATTTCAACATCTGTTTCCTCACAAGAGATGTATAATCTCCAGAAATTGAACTTTCTGAATTGCTGAGTACAACTTCAAGTGCAGTCCCACTGAAATCTCTGTCAGCAGTTGGAAATGAGAATGGCCTGGCAGGAAATGCTTCAAGCAATAGAGTAACAAACTGGTCACCTCACACTGGCCAACACCAACATGAAGAACTTTTTTTTTAATCATTATTTTTGCTGACATAAAAAAAAAAAAAAAAGTTCTTCATGTTGGTGTATTATACCATTCTGAATATCATCCCATTTTTTTTCTAAACTATAGACTTCCGCGGTGGTGCAGCGGTAGCGTTGTTGCCTCACAGCAAGAGGTTCTCCTGTTCGATTCTTGGCTAGAGTGTGGGGAGGGCCTTCTGTGTGGAGTCTGCATGTCCTCCCCGCGGTTGGATGGGTGTTCAAAAGACATGCGTAAATGGGCATGCTTTAGTAGAAGGTTGAACGTCAAGCTGGCACCTCGGCATTCGTGAAAAAAATCTACTGCCAATCATTAGCGGACCGGAGTTCCTCTGTAGCGACCCCTAACCGGGAAAAGCCGAAAGACAGCAACATTTTTGCTGACATAATTCTAATTCCCTGCCAAAGATTAAAAAAATAATGGGCTTCCTGAAATGACATGTACAATGGTTGATAGGGTTATGGTTGATTTAGGGGACATTTGACAAACTGATGGATTAAACAAGTTGAGGGCATTCATCAGAGATATAGCACTTAGTGAGATGGTCAAGAATTTGGGGAAGTAGCAAAAATATAAAAAAGGAAAAGCAAAAATGGCTAAAGGGAAAGGCAAAGCTAGCCATTAAAGCAAAGCACATGGTGTACAGGAGGTGCAAGAAATGACTGACGGCATAAAGGTAGTACAATACAATGAAGGCTGGCTGTGTAATGGTGGGGGGGAGATCCTGGAAGGCTGGAAAAAAACAGAACTACTGAATAAATACTTTGTTTCGATCTCTACGAGGGAAAACAAGGAAGAGAAGGCAATGGCTAAATAGAGGTAGGGCACATTGTAGAAAGAGTCGACAGACACCAAAATAGAAAAGGAGGAGTTTGACAGAAAACTAGATTCCTTATAGGTTCATAGGTAATTACTAGGCTAATGACACAAGAGCCAAGGATGTGGGTATTTGGGTGTTGAAGCCAGTTCCCCATCCATTTATCCAAATTCTTTATAAAGAGAATGAGGAACGGGCTTTGTTTAACAAAGATTTGAAGTTTATTCTGTACACAAGTTAGCCTTTGGGATATGAATCTGTTTCTATAGAAAGTTCTGTTAGAGTCAGAAATAAGGTTCAGGCCTGTGAAAAGTGTAACCCTTGTATAATTTTTCTTCTGAATATGTAACATTTTCATCAGGGCTGCATCAGAGAATGCCTTCTAGGTAAGGCATAACTCACCTCTCAATAAACAATATGAGACAGAGTAAAGGGATAGGGTCTTTAATCAGTCTGTATAAGACGTGTGTGTTACACTTTGTGAGAAACCTCAGGGACCACTCCAGTTGGTGTAAGTGCCGGGTTTGGTACATGCAGAAAAGAGCACTGTAGTTGATTATAGAACTGATAGGGACTGAGTACAATGGCACTATGACTTCCTTTGAACTTGATGTCATTATAAGTTGTGCCACACAGAAGGATTTTCCCATTGCTAACTGGTAGTCAAAGTTTAGGTTACTATCTATCTGTGTTCTGGGGTCCCTCACCAGTGGGTCTAGTTATAGGGGTGCGCTATTAATATAATTTGCATAGATATCTAATTTAATGACGGATATGATTACACATTTTTAGCATTTAGTTTTAGACCATGGTTTTGGCACCAGCCATTTGTCATGTTTAGGCCTGTTTGTAGGATGTCAACATTGTTTGGGAATTCAGTGATTGCTTCAGCTTACAATTGTAAGCGAACTTGGTGAGTCGGAGGCCGCCAACATTGAGTTCCACTTCAGAGAAGTATATACCAAACAGGAGGAGTCACAACACTGCACCCTGTGGGACACTGCAAGTAGCAGGTGCCTTATCAGAAGTGGATTCAGCTATCCAGACAACATTTGTCCTGTCAGTGAACCAGATGGGTAACCATCTGATGATGTAGGATTTTATGACTAACTCAGTAAGTTTATCTATAATCCCAGAGTGGGGGATTGTGTTGAAAGCTTTGGCCCAGTCTAGATAAGTGGTGTCTACCATTTTAACCTCATCCTTGGCTATGGAGACTTTCGCGAAGAAATTCACCAAGTTGAGCAGGCAAGACATTATTTTGACAGAGCCAAATTGAGTCTGTTCCAGTGTTTGGAGATTTCTTATGTCATTGTTTATTAGGTCCATGAAAATTCTCTCCATTGCCTTGCAGATAAGACTGGTCAAGCATATGAGTCTGTAGTTCCTTGGTTCACTTAATGGGCCTCACTTGTGCAGAGGGATGACCGTTACAGTCCTGCATTCCTCAGGGGCAAAGCCCATCTGGAGGCTGTGGTTAAAGATGATTTTTAATGGCCCTGACAGATTCTGTTTTAAGCTATTTAAGAAGCATCCTAGAATGTTCTTGGAACCCATGGAGGCTGTTTTTTTTTTGGCATTAGTGAGCACGGTAAGGACTTGTTCCCTCATAACAACCGGTAAGGGGATGGTTGAGAGTATTTCTTTGAGTATGGTAGGAGGTGATGGGGGGGGTTGAAATGAACTTGTCGGACAGCAGGTTTGCTATGATTTCAGGTTGGTTGTAAGTGTTCTCCATGACAAAAACATAAACTCCAACACCAATGACAGAAAAAACACCAAAAATTCCAAAAAGTCAAGTAATAGGATGAAAGATTTTAATCCATATAACGCATATGTCCTGGTACCTCGGCAATTCGCCTTCAGTGGAACAAATAATCGTACAAGCTCATCCTTTAAATACACACATCAATTAAATACTTCATTAACTTATTAACTCTTCAATCTCCAAATGTCAAAAATATTCACAATTAATATGTAAATTTATCTGAAATACATCCTTAATACAAAAAATATAATAAATACATACTTCTTAAATGCACAAAAAGCTGAACTGTATCAAATATATGAATTTATGTATACTTTAAATAAATGAATAACTTAATCAAAGTGCCTCACAAAAACAAAATGTGAGTAACACTAACTACAAAGTCAAACCACTATCCAAATTCATCCCTCTGGGATATAAAGTGTGATATCCCAAAATCATTTTATATTCTAATCTACTCAATTCAACCTTAAAGTTGCCAACATGGAAATGTGGTCTAGCCAACACACTATAAAAAAACTCTTCTATACTACCATTGTGCATATTAACAAAATGTGATGCCACAGGACTATCCATATTACCCCTCCTAATATCCCCTAGATGTTCCAAAATACGCACCTTAACCTTCCTAATGGTTTGTCCAATGTACCATTTGGGTGTAATACAATTACACCCCAAAATATAAATGACCCCTGAAGACAGACAGTTAAATTTCTCAAAGGCCATATACCTTTTACCATTTATTTTTCTTCCATGCAAATTTCTTACTTTATCACAAACCAAACATCGGCCACAACTTTGCATGCCAACATTACTGTCTGCAGAATATTCCAATTTTTTGTTCAACAATTCTTTCAAATTATTGTACCTACCATAAGAAAAAATGATACGCTTAGGAAACAAATATCCAAATTGTGCATCATTACAACCAACATGCCATAAATCCCTAAGAATATTTTCAACCATGGTAGAAAAATTGGAATATCTAGATACAAAAAATACATCCTCCTGCACTGTAGCAATACATCCCTAAGAATATTTTCAACCATGGTAGAAAAATTGGAATATCTAGATACAAAAAATACATCCTCCTGCACTGTAGCAATACATGACTGATCCTGATGCTTATAACCTCCCCTTGTAGATACTGTCGCTCCACATAATCTATTTTTAATCTCAAAAAGAGATGCTCTTTCATATCCTCTGGATGAAAGCCTAGTGACAATTTCATCACAGGCTTCATCCCATAAATCCGGATCCGAGGTATTCCTTAAAATTCTTTTGAATTTCCCTTCCGGTAGAGCCTTAATCAAATGGGGAGGATGCATACTACTGGCATGTAAAAAGTTGTTGACCGCTGTTGGTTTCCTAAATAGTTTGTGTTGAACCACATTATCCTTGCCTATATAAAACTCCACATCCAAAAATGGTATATTTTTTAGAGAGGTCTGAGCGATAAATTTCAACCCATGAGTATTAGCATTCAGATCATCCATGAACTTGTCAAACAAAACAATGTCACCCTTACAAACAAAAATAAGGTCATCAATGTAGCGTCTATAAAAAAAACACATTATCCATAAAAAATTCAGAGGATATGAAAGAGCATCTCTTTTTGAGATTAAAAATAGATTATGTGGAGCGACAAACCACTAGGAAGGTTAAGGTGCGTATTTTGGAACATCTAGGGGATATTAGGAGGGGTAATATGGATAGTCCTGTGGCATCACATTTTGTTAATATGCACAATGGTAGTATAGAAGGTTTTTTTATAGTGTGTTGGCTAGACCACATTTCCATGTTGGCAACTTTAAGGTTGAATTGAGTAGATTAGAATATAAAATGATTTTGGGATATCATACTTTATATCCCAGAGAGATGAATTTGGATAGTGGTTTGACTTTGTAGTTAGTGTTACTCACATTTTGTTTTTGTGAGGCACTTTGATTAAGTTATTCATTTATTTAAAGTATACATAAATTCATATATTTGATACAGTTCAGCTTTTTGTGCATTTAAGAAGTATGTATTTATTATATTTTTTGTATTAAGGATGTATTTCAGATAAATTTACATATTAATTGTGAATATTTTTGACATTTGGAGATTGAAGAGTTAATAAGTTAATGAAGTATTTAATTGATGTGTGTATTTAAAGGATGAGCTTGTACGATTATTTGTTCCACTGAAGGCGAATTGCCGAGGTACCAGGACGTATGTGTTATATGGATTAAAATCTTTCATCCTATTACTTGACTTTTTGGAATTTTTGGTGTTTTTTCTGGTTGTAAGTGTTGCCATTCATCAATAACTTGGCACATTGCTGAACATTTCCCTGAGGTTATGAACATAATTAAAAAAAGCCTTATGGTTATCTTTCATCTGGAAAGTTATCTTTGCTTCATAGTTTGCTTTGGCAGATTTGACTAGCTCTCTAATTTGTTTGTTTAGACTGGGGAGTGTTTTTTGCACTGTTTTTTCTGTTCCTTCTTGACTTTGGAGAGGATTTTTTTCTTTTTGTTGAATAGCCTGCTTATGCTAAGGGTCCACCTTGGTGGTTTATTTTTGCCATTAATCATAGGTTTGAGTAAGATGAGTACTACTTTCTCTATGCAGCTATGAATGTTGGTTGTACAATGCTTTTGTGTACAGGAGAGAGAGTAGGCCTCAGTGTCATCCAGGTTCAGTGGGCTTGAAAATTTAATGAGCTGTCATTTAGTTTGAAGTAAATGGCCTTAATAAAGTTCTTAACAGGTTTGGAGTTTGATGGGGGTTTCTAGGTTAGTTGTAATACTAAAGGAGATCATTTTTAGTCAGACCTTACCAGGGAGGAGTTAATGCATGGAAAGGAGCAGCATTCCTCCTTGTTCATGACTACTAGGCCTAAGATATTTGGACCTGTAGTTGGGGAGCTAACTAGTTGCTCCAGGGTCTTTGCATTGTCGAAGTCTAAAAACCTCTGAGCAAGTGAATTACATACAAGTCTCCCAGGTTATGGAAGGGTAGTTGAAGTCATGCATAAGTATGGTGTTAGGCTAATTGTTAGTATATTCCAGTCAGTTTACATAGGAGGTGTGGTTTTCCAGACTCATTTTAGGCAATCTATAGCTAGTAAGGATATGATAGGTGGTTGCACCTATGGTTAATTAGGCTTGGAGCAGCTCAAGTGAGTCATGTTGTTGGACCAGTCTAGCAGTGTACTTGTCCTTTATAAATAATGAGATATCTCCTCCCTTTTTATCTTGAGCTGAGGGGGATCGAAATGTATGAAAACTATTGTAGCCTCTGATAGCTGGAGTGCTTTCCATGGTTTTGGACCATGTTTCTGTGACTGTGCATATATCTGCATTCTCTAGGGTGATGAGTGTTTTCAGGGACTGCAATTTTTTATTTAAACTCCTAGTGTTGAGCAGCAGTACCTTTAAGCAGTGATTTTTGTTATGTTGGATGGTTTAGCAACTTGGTACAGCCTAAAAAAGGCACTATAGGGATAGATAAAGTTTTTGTCAGTATCTGGAAGCCAAGTGGTGAAAAGGGCAAACTCTCTCTGGCAAAGCATAATGGTTTGTCAATCATGTCTCCCTAGGCTGACAAATATTGGATCCTCTTGTTGTGATGCCAGAAACTAAGCCAATTGTTGAAGTCAGTCATTTTTTGCTGGTACTGTGACATCATCATTGGTGATGGTAGGATGCTTCTCAAGGTTAGATTCATACCCACCTGGAACACACATTCAGAGAGCACCATCATGTCTGTTTTCATATAGTTCAGTGAGGTACATCTTAGGTCACTTACGCCCACATGGGTTATGACCATGTCATACTGGTACTTGTGGTTTAAAGACCTAAGTGCATGTGTGTTTTGGATCCTGGTTCCAGACAGACAACTCACTGTGATCTTTTCCTTGTTTAGCCTGGTAAAGGGGACATCAGTATGTCTTACAATGAAATCAGCAATAACTAGAACATTTGGCTTTGTGGTGTGTTGCCTTGCGGACTTGGAAGCTGGGCTACTTTGATTTTAAGAGTTGTTTGTTGTGTGAATTATTGCCTTTTTTGAGTGGGTGCTGGGCCAGTGAGAGATGCTTTTAGGAGGTCTTGGAGCTTTGGATAGATTACATGTGAGTACCTCTGCATATGTGGGTTTATGCGTTTATTCCATAGTGTTGGTAGTGAGTGTTTTGGCTGTAATGCTGACTGCCTGGTTTGCATTTTACATGTGTGTATATGAGAGCTTTGTGTCCAATGACATTGTGTGTCTACAGCTCTCACACACTGTGTTTGCCCGTTCTAAAATTAAATCATTGTCAGTGAACATGAGGCAGTTACTACACTATCTCAGGATGTTCGTTTCCACCAGGCCAGAAACGAGAGATGATCAGGAATCACATATCCATATACCAGATCCTTAGTAGATGGAAAGGAATAGGAGAGAGTCACTTAAAAGTCTAAGTGAGTGTGTGTAGTGGTATACTGTAGGATGACCTGCAGTGGTGCTGCCCTCTGTGCCAAAAGGCACCGCTTCAAGCTGCAGTTAACAGTGAGTGACTATGGAGAGCATTTCCTATAGAGGATTTTAAACCGGAGAAGTTTGTTTATATACAAGGCAAAGGTAACTGTATTTGTTTTTATACCAGCAGGATAAAAGACTTTTACACATTTAAGCAATCAGGCCAATCATATAAACACACAATAAGCATTCCACCAGCAGTTCCTAACTTGGATGGGTTGAATCAGGCTTCTGCTCCCACTGCAGTACAGAATAAAAGCCTCTTAATGTAAAATTTAATTAGTTTTGAGCTCAAGTATCAGATGATGATAAGAAATATCAGAATACTGTTAAAAGAACCTAAGAGCATTACAGTAACAAACATATGGCATTTCTTTAATAAGTGCAGACTGAAAAACAGTGATAAATTCAACCAAATCAATAAATGCGGCACAGAACTGTTAAATAGCACTGAGATAGACAGAGCAAGTGCAAAAAAAAGTACTTGTATAATCTTTGTAGATCCCACAATGGCTTTAGATGCAAACCAAGGTCTTCTAGTCACTGCTATCCAAGCAGGCACAGGGAAGCTCTTAATAAATCAATAATGAAGCAAAATGATGTCCTTGGAATTCTCAGTATGATGAAATATACCCAAAGCAAATTTCCACTCCATGACTGTCCACTGTAGAAATGTATGAGGGCTGGAAGACAAAGTGTGATACACTTGTATCAAGGGGGGAGCAGGAAAAAAAGGGAAGTAGCAGTGAGTATCTTAGATAAAATCTGAGGAAATGATGAGTTACTTTCCTAAGAAAAACAAGCTCTACGAAAACATGGGCTCATATCAGGCAAATCTGATACACTATTATGACTGGAGTGCATTAGACTCTGACAGGTGAGAATTAGAAGAAATGCCCTACCTCTACTTCACGGAAGTCTCTGAATTGTGCTACTCAGGCAGCTGCTGGAGAAACACTGAAAGAGTTGGGGGACATAGGTTCAAGGCTAATGAAATGATTTCTGTATTGATAAAGGGTAAGCCATAGGAAGGTTGTGGTGAGGTAAAAGACCAAGGATAAGGAAAGCGAGTAGAGGAGTAGCTCCTCAGTCTGCTATTTCTTATTCTGTGTTTATTTCAGCCATACCTTTTGGGGAACAAAGGGCAGGATCAACCTCTTATTTAATATTTATTGGCATTGGTTTTCCGAGATAGTCCACTGGGCCAAGAAGAACCCATTTTCAGTGGAGGCCCGGGGAGAAAAGCTCCACAAAGAGACATGATAGACTAAACAATGCAAGGTAAAACATTTTACATAGCAGCATGATAGAATTTATAATACTACAGTACAAAAAATAAATAAATTAGTATAGCAGAAAGGGAAGCTGTATATCTAATGGATTTGCAACATGTTATGACAGAGGTTTAAGCTTAACATATTAAGAGAGAGGCTAATAGTTATTTAAAGGAAGAGTAGAAAAAAGAGAATGATAGGACGGAGTGGGAAGACATGAAGGGCATGAAGTCAGGATTTGTTAGAGTAAGAGAGCAAAAGTGATAGAAAATAAGAAACTGGTGAAGGACGACAGTGTAGAGAGTAGGCAAAAATAGTGCAGTGAAGGTAGAGATAGTGTGTAGCAGCCAGTAGTGGAATGGAGTGGGAAGAAGAACTAGGTTGTGGAAGGGGGAGGTTTACTACAATTGCAGATTCACGTCAAACTAAGGTGGTTATGCAGAGCTGTTTTGAAGGAAGCTGTGCTTTGGGAGGAGCAAATGGTTTGAGGAAGACTGCTCCAAGTTTTAGCTATTACCCAGGAGTACAGTAGTTGGCCAGCAGGTAGTTTAGGTTGCTGGATTTGGAAGACGTGCTGGTTTGCAGATCTTAGGGTCCTTATGGGATAGTAGTCAGAAAATAAGGAATTTAGGCCAGGACAGTCCTGAGGTTTTGTGAGTAATTTGTGTGGTGGTTAGTTGTACATAAGTGAGGTAGTGAAGGGATTTGAGCCAGTTTATTTTTAGAGGTGTGCAATGATGAGTGGAATGGTGGGCATTTGTAGTGAATTTGGCAGTTTTGTTATACCATATTTCTAGTTTAGTTTTAAGTGAGGATTGGAGATGGGCTAGCAATGGGGCACCATACATAAGAGAAAGAAGTAGATAGGTGGAGGTGATAATTTGTTTAGAAGGGAAAACATTTGTGTCTGTAAAGACGTCCTTGTTTTTTGTGTGTCTTACTTATGTTATTTTCAATGTGTAGGTCAAATTTTAAGTTTTCATCAGTTATGACGCCCAGCAATTTGGTGTGGGTAACTAGTTCAATTATGCCACCCAGCAATTTGGTGTGGGGAACTAGTTCAACTTGTGTAAGGTTCAAGGAGAGTATATTAAAATAGATTTATTAATTGGAGTATTTTCCTTCGAGTGAAAATTATGAGCTTAGTTTTGTTAGAGTTTAAAGACAGATGGTTGTTGTGCAGCCATGTCTCTGTGGCGGGAAATGCAGATTGAATAATATGCTGTAGCTGAGTTAGATTATCAGCAGAGCAGATAATGGCGGCATCTGCATATTGTACAAGAGATCCTTGATGAAATGAGTGAAGATCTTCTTCTTCTTCTTTCGGCTTTTTCCCGGTTAGGGGTCGCCACAGCTGATCATCTGTCCGCTCATGATTGGCAGTGGAGTTTTCCGGTGTTGAGTTGCCAGTCTGGCGCCCAACCTTCCACAGAAGGCACACACACTCACACCTAGGGCCAATTTAGAGTGTCCAATCCACCTACTGCATGTCTTTGGGATGTGGGAGGAAACCCACGCACCCACAGGGAGGACATGCAGACTCCGCACAGAAGGCAGCCCAGCCGAGAATTGAACTGGAGAACCTCTTGCTGTGAGGTGGCAATGCTAACCGCTGCACCACCGTGGCCGCCTGATGAAATGAGTGAAAATAATTAATAAAAATATTAAAGAGCAGGGTCCTAGTATAGAGCCCTTGGGTAACACCAGTGTGGTTGTGTAAAAATGGGGATATAGAGTGTTTCCATTTTACAGTATGTTGTCTGCCAAACAGGTAACTTTTGAACCAGTTGAGAGATGGAGTAGATAGTCCAATGTTAGAGAGATGAAAAAGGAGCAGTTAGTGAGTGATAGTATAAAAGGCCTTAGATAGTTCTAGGAATAGAGTGGAGACAAAGTTCCCGGAGTCACAGGCTCTGTTTACTAGGTCCTTGAAGGATAATAGGGCAGTAGAAGTGCTGTGGCCTGGTCTGAAACCATGTTGTGTATGTGAGAGGATCTGATTGTTGAGAAGGAAGTGTAGAAGTTGGATGTGCACACATTTTTCAGTGAGTTTAGATATGGGGGATAAAATAGCTATGGGGCAGAAGTTGGAAATATCAGTGGAGGTGCCCCCTTTGTCGAGATGTAGAATGTAAGCTTTTTTTCCAAAGGTTAGGAACATAGGATTCTTGGATGGATTTATTAATAAGGATTTTAATGGGGTAAACAATGGCTTCTATGGTGATTTTTAAGTACTTGGCGGGTAGATTGTCTACTGCATTAGAGCTTGGTTTTAGTTGTAGAAGTAGTTTTTGTTATAGTTGATGTAGAATTGGGTGTAAATTTGGGTTTAGAATCGTCAACAACTGTGTTTTTGTGGGTGGTTAAGGGGGACAGGGGTTGTGAGTAGAAAGGGTGGACTGTTCTAGAATGTCTGTTACAGGATAAGGGGGCTGGGACAGAATTTGATAAGACAGAGATGTAGGGAGAGGTTGAGAGAGTGTAGCTAAGCACCAAACAGGAGAACCAAGAGTACCTCCATGCTAGTCTATAAGTGTAAGTCATCTAAAGCCCTCAAATTCCCCCAGGACCTCTTCTGTTAAACTTTTTAGTGCCCAGCTGGTCAGCTTCTGTTATCCTTTTCCCTAGCTAAAAAATGGAATGCTCTGCCCTCCAGACTGAGGACCTGTGACAACCTTAATAACTTTAAAACTCAACTTCAATCCTACCTCTATCTAAACAGGAAATGCAACTGTACTCTTCAGCCCATACCTCTCAAGCTCTCCTCCCCCTTTACTCCTGGATAACCTTCTTACGTTCCTAACCTCCCTCTCAAATGTAGATTGTATATGTAACTAAGTAACTAAACAGTAAAATCTAGCTATTATGCTATATGCCTGTCTTTTTCTCCTGAATAAAACTGTAATTGTTTTTTTTTTTTTTTTTTTT
The DNA here is from genome assembly GCF_019279795.1 of Protopterus annectens. Taxonomy (NCBI): domain Eukaryota; kingdom Metazoa; phylum Chordata; order Ceratodontiformes; family Protopteridae; genus Protopterus; species Protopterus annectens. The sequence goes on from NC_056749.1 coordinate 230,617,300, forward strand.
TTTTTTTTTTTTTTTTGAATGCAACCTGTTGTTTGTAATGCAAGCTCTCTTTGAAACTATTCGTATAAGTAAACTTTGTGTTGTGGAGCTTTTCTCCCTGGGCCTCCACTGAAAATGGGACCCCCAAGCCCAGTGGACCTTCCCAGTCATCAAACTGGAATAAATAAATAAATTCAAGGAGGTTGTGCTAACTTTATTGTAAGGCTGATCCAATAAACTTTGTTCCGTCCCTGATGAGTTATTAATGCTTGCACTGAGATTACATAATGCATTTTGCTTTGCTGGAGTACATTTATACTACCATGTGTTCTGCAAAGCTCATGAACAGAATGTATCTGTTATTTTTATTATGAAAAAAGTGTTTTGGTTATAATACATTTGCAGTCTTCAGCATCTCTGAAATATTATTCATTTCTTTTTCTAGAGTTCTGTAATTTATTACAATTTGGCTGTCCACTGACTGCCTTTATAAATCACCATGTTTTACCACCTCATCATTTTTGGCTAGAGTGCACTTATCAGATTTGCAAACTAGTTGAACTTTTCTTTTCTTTTTCTCCAAACACATCATTGTACCTTACAATTTAGTATGCCGTGATGAAATTTTAACTAGCATTGTGTCTATGCTGTTACTTCAGAGCTTTTTTTTGTAAATTTGTTACCTAATCCGCTTTCCTTTATCTTTTCCAATATGAATGCATCAATATGTTTCTAGTTTTGACTAATGAGTTCAGAATGAGGAGTTTTCACATGAATGCTGAAGAAGCAAAAGCGCTAACCAAAACTTTGAGTTCTTTGTTATTTTAACTTCCGATGTGATGGCTTTTACTAACATTTTTCTAGATTACGTATGTGTGTATGCGGGGGGAGGGGGGCTGGTAACGTAGTGTCTTCCCTGACTTGAACAAGTATATCTCTATAGGTAGCGTATTATGTTTAAAGTTTTATAAAGTATAGGTATCAAGTTTTTTTTTCTTTGAAAATAAGTGTGTAACTTGACTTTGAGTTTAAGAAGGGGTTAAACGTTTTTATTGATTGATTAATCAATTATTATGTTACCATGTGATAGTTATTGCTGTATTATTTAAGCACTCTGGTTTGTGGTGTTAACATAGATTCTGATGAAGTCTGAGTCACAAACCGACGAAAGCGCTTAATCTGTCTAACAAAATTGCAAAAAGTTTTTTGGCTTGCTGGTGCTTTCACTAATTCATAGCGGCTGTTTCATTTATATAAAAAGTACTATAGTACACCCTACATATTACTGAAAAAACAGTGCTGGTATGTATACTCCGAGTGAAACCTTGTCAGAAGTCTAACATTAGTCATCTGGATTAGCACTTGTTAAAAGGGTGGCTTGTAGCTCATAACCTAAAAGGTGTTTGCCTTTCTTAGACAAAGATTTTCATTTCCAATAATGAAGTCTGCTGAGAAACCTAGACCAAGATGTTGTGGGATACCAGGAATATCAGCAACCTAATTGAAGATACTCTGAGATTACCAGGGACCTGCATTTTGGATGTCCTGAGAGCGGCATGGTAGTCTGCCCGTAACTAGAGTATCAAGTCTATGGACTTTAAGGAAGTGTTGTCCTTTCTGATAGATTTTCAAAATAGTCTGGACTGCAAGTAGTCAGAAATTACGTTAAGCGACAGTATGATTTTTTTTCAGTTGGAAGTGAAATCTGATTTATTTTTTCACTGTAAATAAACTGCTCTTCAAATAATGAGAAAAAATAACACAAAAATCTACCATTTTTACATTTTTGCAGGGGGTGCAAACCCCTCTGCACACTCCCTGCATTATATATACCAATTCCAAGATCGCACTTTAGTGAGGAAAAGGGTAACTGTCCAGATTTTCGCTGTGTTACAATCTCCATTCAAAAGCTTTGAGTTTTCAAAAAGTCAGTTATATGCTCTCCACCATAGGGAGTTCGATTTTCTGAAAACTCGGACAACTGATAGGGTCCCCACCTGAGTCAGTAAGCTAGAACTCAGATAGCAACTGTACTGATCACCCTAGAGAATACCCCACCTCTTAAGAAACTGAGTTGGGTAGACAACATCAAAGCCTATTGCCTTTGAGAGATATGTCAACCAGAGAACTCGGCAAATTCTGACTGGGCTAAACTAACTAGGGCTAACAAGTCTTCTAAAACACAAGTCAAAAAACTTCATACTTGGATGTGTTCAGATATTTACTGCAAGTAAAATGATAAAAGCTTAAATATCTGACTTTAAACCATGTTTTATACTTTATACTTAGAAACTAAAATTAAAGAGTAGGAGTAGAATGACAGACCTTTTAGCAGCTGATAAGTTTAAAAGAGCATTCCCAGTAATTTGTGCAAAGGGCTTTTCAGTGTGGCATAAGACTGCTGATAAACTGATTGTGTTAATTCAAATTATACTTGCTAATGAAGCATTATTTAAATCTGAACAACCTAAGCCTGTAACTAAAAGTATGCACACGTTTTTTTTTACGTACTAAATAAATCAGCAACCGAAACAGTCTGTTTCAGATGTGGAGGAAAGGCCACATTGCTAAAACTTGTTTATTTATTTATGTAATATTTGTTAACCGGGAAAGTCTGACTTGGAACTAAGCCAATCTTCAGCGGAGGCCCAGGGAGAAACATTCCAGATGCATCTCTTTGTAACTAATTTGTCTATGTAACTAACTAACTTGTTAATTAGAATGTTTTACCTACCAAAATATGATTTCTAACCAACATGCTGATAATGAACCAGTACCGATACAGTTTGACAAAGCAACTGTTAGAATAGAATTAGCATAGTACCTGTGCAACTACTGAGTTAGCCAAATGTATGGTATTGGAAAATATGAAGGTAATGAATGGGCTTCAAGATTCAGGGAGCATACTTATTACAGAGCCATGTGTCTGTAATCATAAAACAAATGACAAGAGAAATGTGGAAGTCATGTATGCTTATAGAATCAGAAAGGAATAACTTCAACACACAACAATTCTAACTCTGGTGGTTAATGTAATACATCCTGTAGCTGTGGTACCTATTTTAACCAATGATGCTATAATAGTTGAACCTTCCCTGTACTCAAGGCACTGTGGAAATTATGAGAGAAGGAAGCACAGATACTCTATGACCAGAATATACCCTTAGTATATGGGGGTGGCAGCAATCTAACTCGCTGTTAAAAAAACTGCCCAATCCAGAATATACCCCAAGTAAAATTTATGGAGCACCAGCAGCCCAAAATACTGTTAATATACACAGTCCTGATAAAGAGAAAGGAATAGGTTTTAAATATTTCAGTGATAACTGAAATATGCCTTTGGCTTAAAGGGATAGTTGAACATGTGTTATTAGAAGCTTGTTACCAAGTCTTATCAGAAAACTGCAATTGTTAAATTACAGAAAAGTCTCTAGTATGCAATATTGTCAGAAGATTTCAGTCATTAAAGTAACAGTGTGCATGCACAAAGACAGAAAAGAAGAAGACCCCATTAAGAAAAAAGGGGGACATAAACATATCCCTTGGTTTCCCTCTGTACTGTCTAAAGAGACAACTAATCAGAATCAGATACTTATAGATGTTAATGAGGTAAAAGTAAATAAATATTGCCAAAACAAATTAAATTAGAAATAGATGAGGTTACACCCTCTGTTGCACATCAGTGTACTAATGAAAGCGCTCCTGACTTAAATTTGCAGATATATGTCTGACTCAGTGGTACAGAGAGATGTTGCCCTTACTGTGGCCCAGGCAAATGAGTTTTGATTAGCAGCCCCAGCACTAAGGAAGCCAAACAGGAAGAAGGAGGAGGAATGAAGGGGTAAAGATCAGTGACCTTTACTGGGTGGTTGAAGTGCTGTGTTCATTCTGGGTGAGGAAGTTGCTATGATTTCTCAGGCTGAGACCTAGGAAACCATGCCTCATTCTTCCTGTAGGGAGAGGCTTCTTGGAGGGAACTCCTCAAGTGGAAGTGAGGACATAGCCTCTGACATCATGACCTCCCCAATGCTTGGCTAAAAGCATGCAGGGGATTAGGGCCAGCCTTTAAAAAAGCCAAACCACCTTGATGGCTGCCTAAATGAGGACCTCTAATAGCTGCCTCAGACCACAAAGATGAGAATAAATGGGTCCATTGGTCAGGAGAGGCTGATGTTAAGCAGGCATTGAGTACAAAAAAAAAAACAACAAAAAAAAGATTTTCAGACAACTAATGGAAATTTTAATAAAGAACAGTAAGAGGAGGATACATTAAGTAGACCCAGATAAAATATATCCCGAGTAGAAGAAATGCATGAACAGATTGTCCCACACCATACTCCAAAACCTTTTAGAAAAATTGTGATGAAATTGGCATATATTTATACTTTGGGAGGACACTTAAGGATATTTTTGACCCAATGTTATAAAAGTCGCTGAAAACGTTGGTGCAGCTGAACCAGAATGGAAAAAGACAGGTTCAGAAGTGTGTTGTTGATATCTATACCTGTTATTGAAGTCCCATCCAAGTAAATTTTCTTGGATCCTGTAGGCTGATTAGTCATCTGAAAATAGGAAGGAATACATTTTATTGACTGTAGACTATACCACTAAGTTTCCTGAAACAGTAACCCTGCAAAAAGACAATACTCAGGCAATAATCAAAGAAGTGGTATTACTTTTCTCCATGGGATGGATTCCCAAAGAAAGGTTCATGGACTAGGAAACTACATTTGTGTTCAGGGTAATGCATCCATTTTGCCAGTGTTTATGCAGAAGAACAGTTAAGGAATTCAGCTTGCCACCCCTCAGATTGATGGCTTAGTGCCATGCTTAAATAAAACTCTAAATTCCATGCTGTGGAAGGCATTTTACAAGATGATAAGAACTAGGATCAGTTAATTCCATAGCTCATTTTAAACTGTAAGGGAGGGACCTCAGGCTTCAGTCAATTTACCCCATTTGAATTGCTGTATGATACAGATTCCCTGAGACTTGCTGTACATATCAAATGAGACTTGGGAGCAGGAATGTCCCGCCTTTTAAAGGTATAATATTACATTTTTACAAACTTGCAAGATGTGTTAAAAATTGCTATGGTAATGATTAATGAATATATGCAAAAGGCAAAAGAGGTGCAACAGAGTCTCCATAATGGAAATACTGGGCTTATGTAGTTTAAAGTAGGGAGAACATATTAGTCCTGTCTGTTGAAATATATATAGCAAGTACCCTTTTAAGTGGAAGAGAATATGAACAAACTGAACTGCAATATAAAGCAAACTGGAAAGAAAAATATTAGATATATCACATGAATATGTTAAGCTATACAGAGAATCTGAAGCTTCTGTATTCAGCTTGCATGCTGACCTGGATACCAATATGCTATGAGAGAATTCTATCCCTGTTGTACAGATGGACAAATCTTTGTTGTAGGCCCAGAAACAAGGAATACACTAGTTTGTACTCAAAAAAATAAAGTTTTGTTTTCTATGCTACCTCATAGAACAGATAAAATAGAGCATCAAACTGAAACTGTGCTAGGGACAAGGTAAACATAAAACCTTATAGGATACCAGAGCTTCCCCCAGCCAAAAAAAAGCAATTAAGCTCAGAAGTGATAAAATGAGGCATTCTGGAGCGAGTGAAACAGTTCAGTTGTGTTGGATTCTATGCTTGATGGTTCTGTAAAATTTTTGTTAGAATTTTTTAAAACTGAATGAGATATCTAGATTTCACAGTTATACAATGACAAGAGTGAATAAGCCCATCAATGAGCTAAGGCAAATCAATTTTTTACCACGCTAGATATAACCAACTGACACTGGTCACTAATAAACCTGAGTTCATATTTATTGTATGCTGATCAGCTGTCCAGTTACTTGCTGATTTTATGGCAAGTAGCACCACTTTTTTGGTGATGTGATGCCTGTGCACTGGCCCAGCAATCAAGGAGCCTCAATCCTCACCACTAACACCAGTGAGGGGCATCCATATTGGGAAAGGATAATAAATACACACACAGTAAAGTACAATTTTCCTTAAGAGCACACAGAGATCACAGTCAATCTGGGGCTGGTTTCTCCCTTTCTCTCCAGGTCCCCAATAAGACTCCCCACTGACACAGCTATAGGGTCCAGATCTCAGCCTAGTGGGCAAGCTAAAACCTCCAGTACCCTTTCTGTCCAACCAGTGCTTCCTGTCCCTGCCCAAGTAGCTGACACACACACACTTTGAGATAAGAGTTTATACAACCAAACAGACACTCCTGGGGAAGGCTGGCACAGGTTCTCTAGCTGTGCCCCTTTTCTGCCCAGCTGCTGCCACCCACTAATATTTATCAGCTACTCAAAGGCCCTAAAAAGGGTGTCCAATTATTACCGTGCAATATTATTATCCAAATGGTAAGTGTGACCTAACAGTCAAGACTTGTTTGGAGTGACTTGGTACAGCATCACTATATACATGCAATATACTCTTAGAGCTTAAATTACCTCTACACAAAACAGCCACAGTCAAAAGGTTTAAAAATATTTAATAAATAATAAAAACACAAGACAATACTTCGTACTACACAGTGCTAGTCAAGAGTTCAGAGTCACAGAGAAATACTTAAAATAATAGCGTAGAAACGTTCTAACATCAACACAGAAAAATGCTTAGTCTAATCTTCCTAATTCCTAGCTGTTTCTAAGAGAAAACACAGTTCTAAATAACTTACATTCAGAGCAAGGCAGTGCTGGTGATGTTGGATGTTCTCAAGACAGAATGCTCAGAGCTCTCTGATTCTCTCTCTCTAAATTGATAACACAGAGCTGCTTCACATGACATAATTCTTCACACTTCTCTGGTGTTCCCAAGCTAACAGAAACTAGATTTACAATCTTTACACCGGTTCAGAAACCAGAGTAATAAAGCACATTTATACATGCAAATTCTAGCCATTAACTCTGGTCTTAAAACAATAAGCAGGATGCCTCCCTCTAGACATATTGGCTCCAAATATTGACATCAAAGAATTGACTTGTTAGCTTTGTTACAGCAGAGTGCACTGTTTTAATTTTTTGCAGTCCAATATCCAATGCAGTCTTTTCACATTTAAGAGAACAAGTCTGTGGCTTACATTAATATTTACAAATAACAGAATTATCTACAAAATTCTATCTGGCTAGGCTGGCACCCTTTACCCATCTTCACAGGTGATACAACTGTAGAACAAAGTGTTTGTAGTAAATAGCTATGTTTTCTACGTTATAGTGTATAGTACAATTCAGTCCATAAGGTGTTACAAAATGCAGCATATTAGTCATTTTACCATCCACCAGGCAGTAAATCAATAGACAGCAATTTGTGTTTTTTTCAAGTAAATAGTAACAAAACCAAAAATGGAACAAAGCGAGATTTCTATTAAAGTGAACCAGTTTGGGCTTATAGTGGCATAATGCAGATGTTAACACTGTAATAAATAGCTCTCTACCATGGGGTGATTACTTTTAGAAATAAAAGAAAGAGCGTGTGTATTACCTCAGTGACAGCTGTATAGTAACATTTGTTTTGTGAATGTCATATATTGAACTCATTAATATCAGTAAGAAAAGGTATGGAATAATCTGTACATCAGTAAAAATTAAGTTGGGATGAACAGAAAAAGCATCTGAATATTTTTTATCTCGTATACTACATAGCCCCACCCAGGAATCTATTATTACCAATAGCATGCTTGTTCTTAACAGCCATAATGGGTATGTAAAATGATGGGGAGAAATTATTTTTTTTACAATCAGCAGACAAAACAAAACATTACGCATATATCACAAATTGCTAAAGATAAATGTGATGTAGGTAAGGTAAAAATGTGATATATTTAAAAGTGAAAGTATTCCACAATGCATACACATTACTGCAATTGCTACCATACATGTGGTTAAAGACATGGACATTATAGTTCTGGAATATTTATTGTGCATTTCAAAAATTTTGTCTATTTAGTAAATTGTATACAGTTTCAAACCCAAGTGTAGAAAAACTAAAGGGCCCTTACAGCAGAGAATATATATGCACATGTATTGGCTGTTAGAAACGGTAATAACAATGCTGCTCTTAGTAGACATGCCCAGATCGATACGAATTTTAGTTTTTTATTCATAGACATTGATGGGATTATTTTTGTCCAGACAGGGGGTAACATGGCTCAGTACCTGGAAATTAAGGAGACCAGGTGGAAGATTAAGCTAGATGACTTTAGGTGCCCGATATTAAATTGTGTATCTGAGATCCATTTTAGTTAAAAAGAAGCTCCGGAGTTAGAGTTATAGGCATGTTGTCAGTATAGTTGAGCAACTAAGGTGCTGCGTTCAGGTTGCAGTCTCCCCTAGAGGTATGGGTTTGAATCCTACTTCTAACAAACAACTTTTCTGACAGTTCAGAGGGTTAAGGCTGTGAGCTGTAGTAAAGTAAGCTTTGTGTATCAGAATCCAAATACTTAGGGCATGTGATTGGATGAGAGGTCATTAGACCCCAAAGATACAAAACAGAAGCTGTAGTTCCTATGATACGAGGTTTGAATCCCTCACCCCTCATTTGGCAAACAGATGAGTAGTAGATTAATGCTCATGTTCTATGTGAAAAGGATACAGGATTCAAAACCTTTCCCCACTTTCACTCTGGGGTTGGAGGTTGGCATAATGGTTAAGGTTTTAACCTCACAAACACAAAGTTCAAGGTTTGATTCTCACCTTGGAAAGGGAAATTGGCTAGGCTCAAAATGACAAGGACATCTAGGTAAGTACTTGGCTATAAACCTATGAATTTTATCATACTTTTAATGTTCATGGTTATAGATGAATATTCTTGGTCTGTATTTTAATGTGCATGACTGTGGCTAAACATTTTGGATCCATCTGTATATTTATTGGCTGTACCTTAGTTAGCCTGCAGCTTACCAAAGAAAAATAATTTCTGTAATACTACCACTTTCAGACAAATTAGAGCTTAGTGTTACAGAAGGGTTTCAGAAGGGTTTTAATTTAAAGATGACAAAAGGAAATTGTTTTCTCCTTACATTATTTTTATTATAAGTGTTCAGAATATTTTTTTGCTGGCGATTTTGTTTTCAGCATTTCAATCAATCATAATAAAACTGGGAGAAAAAAATGGGCATTGGTCAGATGTGCAATGCGTACAATAATATATTGCATCCTTCTGTTTTCTTCCTTTCCCTCTATATCCCATCTTAATAGTCTGAAAGGTTTTATACTGCAGAGCTGCAAAGTAAATTCCTATACACATATATAGAATAAGAAGTGTTTTATTTGCATCATCTAAACTTTGTCAAGTATTCTGAAGCATATTAACTCCTTACATTACAGCCTCAGCACAATGTTCATAATTGCATTGCGTATTGTAAATTATGTGCTTGCACATTTTCATTTTTTCTGCAATGCACTACTTTTGTCATGTCTAATTAGATAATACTATAAAATCTGGGTCTAAATACCATTACACTTAACTAAATTCACAAAATGAAATTTCTTTGCCTGTGATCTGCAAAACAAACTTTCACACTAAATTTAAATCATATTGAATGGTTTTGATTTCTTAATAACACATTTTGATGCCATGCTCACATAAGCTGACTGTGTAACTGGCCTTTATATTTACAGTATTACTGAAATCAGGCCTTCTAATGTTACAGCTGTTGGTTTAAACACTTATTAGGAAAGTCCCTGAAGAATGAGTTTTAGTAAGCTGCACTACAATATTTAAGTGGTATGTATTTTTTTTTATCTTGGTGGATTCCATATCCATGAAATGAAAGTATTTTTTTATGATTTTTTTTTTTTGGTTATAATATATCAAAACGTGGAATGGTACTTATGCAAAACTGTGATGGTCGAATGCATCTTTTCCAGTGTCCGTAATGCCATTCTGAAAATGTTCGAATGCACATTAGTGAATGGTAGTACACATTCCTTAATATGCATTTGACATTCTGATACCAGATTGCACTACAGTGGGGATTGGGATATTTACCCTTTTCCTCATTGCAGTGCAGTCTCGGGGAATGGAATATATAATTTGCAGGATGTGTGGGAGGTGCCCCCCTGAAAAACTTTAAAACTTGTGCAGTAGATGTACAGTTCATACGGCAGCTTCAGCACAACTTCTTGAGGGTTTAATGTCACCTCCTGACATTCCAAATCTGTTTGAATATGGAAGTCAAGGTGATGATTTTTGACATTCCGTAAAAGTGACATTGCTAACTTCAGAATGTCAGTTCTATCAAGTAAATGCATTTTTTTTTTTTGACTTTCAACATTTTGGTAGCAAACCTATGCACCTTCTAGTAACTAATATTGCTGAAAGTTATGAGATAAGAATTATGTTTGTTTGTCTTTCAGCTTTTCCCGGTTAGGGGTCACCACAGCGGATCTCTGGTCCGCTAATGATTGGCAGTAGATTTTCACAAATGCTGAGGTGCCAGCTCGACGTCCAACCTTCAACGAAGGCATGCCCATTTACACATGTCTTTCGAACACCCACCCAACTGCGGGGAGGACATGCAGACTCCACATACAAGGCACTCCCCGCACTCCAGCCGAGAATCAAACTGGAGAACCTCTTGCTGTGAGGCAACAATGCTACCGCTGCACCACCGCGGATTCTATAAAAATGCAAAACAGTATTCAGAGACAACACTAGAAATGCTACTGCTTCAGTGCAGGACACACCTCCTAAAAAGAAAGAGATTACCTGAGTTCACATGTGTATAAATTCTTGTGGCAGCATGGTGTTCTGTCAAAATGTCCTTTTATCAGTGATGAGAAAACTGGTACAGATGACTGAAAATCAACTTGTTGAAACTTATTAGCTTTCTCACACTGAGATTGTAGTGCAGTGGGAATCATGGAGTTTGTCCTTTCCTTACTGTAGTGAGATCTTGAAGTTGGGGTTATCCTCCTGAAAAAATGGTTTATGTTCTTTTTCCTTTGTGGATTGATGTGTATTTGCTTTGACTATTTGGGATCAATGATGTTTGTGTTGACATTTTTGCATGGCGACGAATAATTCTTCTATGTTTGTACAGAAGACATCTGTGGGGAAAACTGTCACAAGCTACCCACATCATTCATTTACATAGAAAATTGAAAATTTATGTCTAGCTTACTCTGTAGAATTGCATTAATACTTCAGTTTTCAGTTTGAAGTGAACACTCCTAAGGCAGCAGTTAAGAGTAAGCCTTATTTTCTCTGTCAGTAACATTCCGTTTTATTTTGCAAGTGCAAAACAGTGAATACCATTGAACTGCCAATGAAGATATGTGTAACACTTAACATGTAAGGTTGATGCAAACATCTGTTTAATTTTACAATGGTCTTGCATTATGTCAAGTTTCTGTAATTGCTGGTTTGGTTCGGTGCTAAAAAAGGCTCTGTTGTCTAGCCTACCAATCCAATTAACAAATTCAATACATAAAGAATACCAGTAATAACCAAGCAGGCATTCTACAACACATTGTAGGAAACATCAAATATTTTCAGAGAGAATTTATTAGTCTGAAAACAATTTCTACAGCAGCAAACATTAAACACCCATCAAAGCGAAACTTCATACTTTTTATATTTAATGACAGTGTAGCAGTGAAGACCATAAGAAGATGTTCTCACATTCACTGCTGCAGTATTCATTACCATATGGGATTCCCTGCCACAGAAGCCCGAATGTCTGTCATGTCTTCCAAAGACTATTTGTTGCTTATTTAAAAGGTACGCCAAATGTCACCCAAATGCTCCTTGTGTAGCATAGGTCATAAAGGTGTCATTTAGACCTACCCTAATCAGAACTACTTTTCCACCAGTTGCAAATGTATCTTTTCAATGTCGGTCTGTTTTCCTGTGTCTGTTTCTGCCAGTTGAATGCATTTTCATTCTCCTGAGACTACCTATGCCTCCTTGCTGACTTTTTGCAGTTGCAGATACGTGCCCTGTTAAGAGCTTTTGTTTTTTCTTTTCTTTTTAGTGCTCCTTGAAGTCAGTGTCATCCAGGAAGGGTAAATGTTAGTGTGGGAGATAGATTCCTCATAAAGACTGCCACGATAAGAGTCGTTTTCGCCTAGGAGCCTGTCATGACTATACGTTTCGTTCTATTTGTCATGCATTTATTCCAAAAACTATTCGCAGTAGACTTTCTTCCCTTTCCTTGTATCTTGAGAACCCGTGTCTTAAGATTCTTGCTAAAAATACAATGGAAGGAATCTTCCACCCCTGAGGCTCAGCCGTTAAGGAAGAAGGTGAAAAAAGTATGACCAGAATCTTCCACTGTCCAGCCTCTGCCGGGTGTTTCACCCGAAGTTGTTACAAACCCAGAGGCTTACCTGGCTGTGTTGTCAGATTACTCTGCCACAGCTGTGTCAGAGGCCAGTGAGGGTCCAGCTGGCAGCAAGTCCATCTTGGACATTCGTGGGGAACCACAGCTGATTTTTCCCTGAGGGGCCTAAGGGAGTTCCTCCGTCTTTAGTTGGAGAAGAAGTTCCTACTACAGTTATTAACTGCTGTCCCAGGTCTCAGTTTTTTCAAGTGGCAATTCTTTTAAAAAAGAAATAAATTAAACATGTTTCTTCTCCTCCTAGGGATCCACAAAGTGAGAGGCAAGCCTTCATGCAGGGGCTATTTACTGCTTTAATGTCCTTAAAATCTCCTCAAGGGGTTTCGGTTCCTGCTCCTCCATGGGCTCTACTACTCCCTTTAAAAGGCATAGAGAAAACAGGATTCTTCTGAGGATGAGCTGGATTCTGACAATGAATCCCTGACATATTCTACTCAAATTCCTTCTCCTTTGGACTTTGGGTCAGAGGAGGAGTTATCTATTAGCCCGATGTTCCTTTTGAGGAAATTTCTTTTGGGGACACTCTCTCTAGGATGATGCATTTTTTAAGTGAGGTTGTGCTCAGGTCTCTGATATCCATGAGCGGTACTATGAGTTGCTGCAGTTGGAATCTCCTAAACCTGCAGCTGTTCCTCCTGTTTTGACTGCTTTACTGGATGCTTTTTCCAGTGCTGGTCATGCACCTGATTCTCTCCCCCCTTCTCCCATGAAGCCTGACAGGTTTCACAAGGTGCCTGAGGGTTGTTCTTTCTTCTCCCTTCCTTCTCCCGAGTTATTGCCCCCTGACAAGGACAGCAGAGCTATGGAAAGGCTGGGTAAGAAGGTTTACACTTCTGCCACCCTAGCTTTTAGGGCTATTACTTATCAGACCCATATGCCTAGGTATGTGTTGGCTCTTCTTTCTCAGTCCTATCAACTTATTTCTGATTTTCCAAACTCTGCAGATAAAACTTCTGTTCTTTCCTTGCTAGGGACTTCTCTCAGGGTGTTTGTCATTCTAGTAAATGTAGTTATGATGCGGCAGATGCCTCTTCTAGGGCTGCTGTTTTTGGTTCAGTGATGAGAAGGTATTCTTGGCTTATGCTTCAACCTCTCCCTGATGATATTAAAGCTAAGTTGATGGATGCTCCTCTGGATTCTAAGTCCCTTCAGGATAAGGGTAAGGCCTTAAACATGTTTGTTTCTCCTGTTCCTAAATTTCAGAGAAATTACATTGCTAAGCCTGCCTTTGTTTGTAGGCAATCCCGCCCTTCTACTAAAAGTAGGAAGAGTGGCAAATGGACTCCTCCTGCTTAAGGGTACTCAGTTTTCAGGGACTCTGAAGCCTTCCTTTCCAGATAAACCAGGTGCTGTATGACTCTCCATCTCTTCCCAGCCACATTTCACTTTTTCTTCATCTTTCTCTTCCTGTTTGGCTTCAGATCAGTCAGGATTCTTGGGTTCTTTCTGTCAATCGTTTGTCAGGGGTACTTCATTGTGTGGAAATCCTGTGCTCCTTTTATGGGGATTCCTCAGCCTCCTCAGAAACAACTTCCCTTTTTCCTAGAGGTTCTTCAAAATCTCGACTCAAGGTACTATTCAAGAGGTGCCTGTGTCCCAAAGGGGGGATGGGCTGTACTCTAAACTGTTTCTAGTGCCCAGAAAGGAGGGTACTTGGAGACCTACTCTAGACCTCTCCCATATGAACACTTTCCTAAAAGTGCCTTCCTTTTGGATATTGTCCCTTCAAGTTCTGTTTCCTCTCTTGCTCCCTCAGGACTATATGGTGTCTCTGGATCTCAAGGATGCTTATCTCCATATTCTGATCCATCCTCTTTTCAGGAAGGTTTTGAATTTATCTGTTGCTTTCTGGCATTTTCAGTTCTCTGCTTTACCCTTTGGCCTTTTTACTGCCCCACTGGTGTTCCCCAAATGCCTTGCTCCTGTGATTGCGTTTTGCAGGCTTTGAGGGATCCAAATACTTCCTTACTTAGACAACCTGTTGATTCAGGGGTCCTCCCCAGAAACCCTTTTGCAAAATCTTCATTTTGCCATTTCCCTTCTTTAGAGCCCGGGGTTTACTATAAATTTCAAAATGTCTTCTCTGACTCCTTCTTAGGATCATATTCTTCTGCATTGCAGGACTCACACGGTGCAAATGCTTGCAACCCTGCCGTCTCTAAATGCATTAACTCTCATTTCTTTCTTTCACACTCTTCTTCCACTGAGTTCCATTACCACTAGGGAGTTTCTGAGAGTTCTGGGTTTCATGGCATCCAACATCCCAATGCTCCATCTGGCCAAAATTCATGTGAGAAAGTTTCAGTGGTTTCTGAAGTTAGTGTGGCTCCAACATGCACATCCTCTGGACTTTGTACTTCCTCTTTTTTCTTGTCTTAGACACTAACTTCACTGGTGGTTTCAGCAATTGCTCTGAATCCAGTGATTCCTTTTCAACCCCTGCTTCCCTCTCAGGAATTGTTCAGAGATGCTTCAGACATGGGATGGGGAGGCAACATTTGGCTCCCTGAAGGTACAGGGGGTGTGGTCACCTCGTCAGCACATCAATGTCAAAGAGATGAGAACTCTTCTGGCTCTTCAGGCCTTTCATCCTCTTTTCTCTCCAGGGCCTCTGAAGGGTTTCACAGACAGTACCACAGTCATGTGGTATATCAATAACAGATAGGAACGAGATCTTATCTTATCTTTGCAGGTTGACGCTTCTGGTATGCGATCTTAATGACAAGTATCAAGTGACTCTTCAGGCAGTTTATATTCTGCTGGTCAAAAGGTTGTGGCAGACACACTGAGCAGGTCCTTAACTCAGTCCCACGAATGGATGCTTCACATGGGACATGTTTCTGGATATTATCCACCAGTGGGGTACTCCACAGGCAGATCTTTTGGCCTTCCCTCTGAACAGATAACTTCCTCTATTTTGTGCCAGAGTCCCAGGTTCTCTTGTATGTAAGGTGGGCATCCTCTCATTATCTTGGAAGGTGATTTTTTTTATGCATTCCCTCTCCTTCCTCTTATTCCAAAGGTCCTGTTAAAAATTCAGCAGGATGCTCCCAAAATCTTGGTGGTGACTCCCTTTTGGCTGTGACAGCACTGGTTCTCTCTACTTCTTTATCTAGCCAAGGGCAATTATCACAAGTTACCTCACCGGATGGATCTAATCACACAAGACAAGGGGTCTCTCATCCAGCCCCACCTGTCCACACTTCAAGTGACACTGTGGGTGATAGGAGTTTGATTCCTCATTGACACCTCTTTTCAGAGGACATGCTGCAAGTCCTGCGGGAGGCCAGGGCACTATGAAATCCTACTTATCCAAATGGAAGAGGTTTTCTTTTTGGTGTCTCTGTTGCAACCTGGACCCACTTATTGTGGATGTTCCTTTGGTTCTCTCTTATTTGTGTGAGTTGCTGAATGCTGATTTGGCCTATTCTTCTATTAAGGCCCACTTATCCAACTATCTCTGCTTGTTTGCCTATTTCTCCTCCTCTAGCTTCTAGATTTGAGGTGAAAGAATTTCTTAAAGGCATCCTTAATATTAGACCTCCCAGGAAGCCTGTTCCTCCTCCCTGGGATCTTAACTTTGTTTTGGAGAAGTTGACTCGGGCTCCTTTTGAACCTGCTGCTGCATCATTGTTCCTTGAAGACTGTTCTTTTCTTAGCTCTTACTTCTGCCAGATGAGTGTCTGAGTTGCAGGCCCTTATGGCTTGTCCTCCTCTTAGATCTTTCATGAGGACAGTGTGTCCTTGCGCACTAACCCTTCTTTTATACCTAAGGTGGTTAATGAGTTTTACTTAACCAGTCTATTAATCTGCCGACTTTTTTCTCCTCTCTGCAAGATGACAGTGAGAGGGTGCTGCACACTTTGGACATGCATAGGCAATTCAGGGTTTACTTGGATAGGATGACAGCTATTAAAAAATCTGATAAGTTTTGTTTATTTTCATCCCAGATCTTTGGGACTTGCTGTATCCAAGCAAACTATTTCTCCTTTGATTTCTACGGCTATTTCATTTTGTAACACTTTTCATGCCAAGAGCCTTCCTTCTTCACTTAAGGCTCATTCTACTAAAGCTGTGGCTTCTTCTGGTGCTTTTTTTAGTGGGTTAGATACTAACTCTATTCTTGAAGCAGCTACCTGGACGTCTGTGTATACCTTTACCAAACACTGTTGGAAACTCCTGGTGTTCTGGCTGCAGTGTGATTCTCAAACAATCTGGAAATATATTGCTGATTAATAAGTATATTTCTTGGCATTTTAACCTTTCAGAGTGCTGCGTTGTCTTAATTTTGCCTGACTGAATCATTTTATATATTTTCTGGCATTGTTTTCTGTTTCTCTTATGTCCTGAAACTGGTGCTGCGGTAGCGTTGTCACCTCACAGCAAGACATTGTGCCGTTTGATTCTCAGCTAGAGTGTCTTCTGTGTAGAGACATGCGTGAATGGGTGTACCTTCGTTGAAGGTTGTGCGTCAGGGCTGGCAAACTTGGCACGTAAAAAATCTACTGCCAGTCATTAGCGGACCGGAGTTCCGTTGTGGCGACCCCTAACTGGGAAAAGCCGAAAGACACAAACAAACATCTGTCCTGAAACTGCTTCCCCCCATTCCTGTGATGAAGTTTATAAAACTGGTCTAACAGCTTTTGTGTTATCTGATTGCTTCAAGGCTTGCTGATTTAAAAATAGTTTTTGTTTGTAAATTCCTGCATACACTGTTGGAAACTCCCGGTGTTCTGGCTGCAGTGTGATTCTCAAACAATCTGGAAATATATTGCTGATTGATAAGTATATTTCTTGGCATTTTAACCTTTCAAAGTTCTGCATTGTCTTAATTTTGCCTGACTGAATTATTTTATATATTTTCTGGCATTGTTTTCTGTTTCTCATCTGTCCTGAAACAATTTTTTCCCTCTGCTCCCCACCCTATTCTTGTGGTGGTGTTATGGTTGGTAGCTTTGCAGTTGCCCACCCCTACTGTAAATTTTATCTGGGATGCCCCTCCCAGTCTGGTGTTTACTCTACTTAATACAGAGAGAACATTTGAGAAGGCCAACCCACTTAGATTCTTAACCTTGAATTTTTCTTCTGCTCCTTCTTCCTCTCTCCTTGCACTTTACTAAAAAGAAACTGCACTTTATTTAGCTTTTGCCTCTTCTTAAAAGTACTCAATTGTATTTATTCTGCTCCATTTACTACTGCTTGGTAGTAGCCTGATTAAACTGTAACTGTTACTCTAAGCCTTTTCGTTTAAGCACTTGGGCTCCAGACCAGTTGTTTCACATTAAGAAGGTTTGTGGTCTGCACTGTTGTGGCAGGCAGGACAGGTAGCATACATCCTTCTAACTTGGGAATTGCTGATTGCAGGCTCATTGTCTGTTATTCTAAAAGTGTATTAGTTCTGGTTAAAGCACTTAGGCATCAGGCCAGGTATTTTTCATTAAGGTTTGTGGTCTCCACTCTTGTGGGAAGAGAGGCTAGATTCTGCCCTTCTGAGCTGGGAATTTCTGGTTAAGGCTTATTGTGCCTGCTTATTTGAACTGTTTCTTTCTGAAATTGGTGTGCCTTGGTTGCTGCAGCATAGACAAGATTCAGGCATCCTGAATCTAGTTTTGTTTTTATAACTTGAGCACTAATCCAGGCCATCTCTTTTTTAGAAGGTTCCCCTGCACCCTAGTGGCAGGAGTGTACAATTAGAACTTGTCTGATTGAAGGCTGCTGGAACAGGGCTCAGTTTTGAGCTTTTTTACTGGCTAATTGGGTAATTTGTTTAAATCAGTTTGCTCATTTTCTATTGGTATATAAAAAATTGCACTTTATTCATCTGCTGTGACTGTATTTGTGTTTCTTCCTACTTTATTACTTTATTTTGCTTTTGCTGCTTGTTCTTAAAAGTACTTAATTGCATTTATTCTGCTGCATTTATTAGTGCTTGTTAGTAGCCTGATTAAATTGTAACTGTTATTGTAAGCTTTTGGTTGAAGCACTTGGGCTTCAGACTAGTTGTTTTACATTAAGAAGGTCTGTGGTCTGCATTGCTGTGGCAGGACAAGTAGCTTACATCCTTCTAAGTTGGGAGTTGCTGATTGAAGGCTTAGTGTCTGTTATTCTAAAAGTGTATTAGTTCTGGTTTAAGCACTTGGGCTTTGTGCCAATTATTTTACATTAAGAAGGTGTGGTCTGCACTCTTGTGGGAGGAGAGGGTAGATTCTGCCCTTCTGAGCTGGGAGTTTCTGGTTAAAGGCGTATTGTGCCTGCTTATTAGAACTGTTTCTTTCTGAAATTGGTACGCCTTATTTGCTGTGGCATAGACTAAATTCAGACCTGCTGGTTCTAGCTTTGTTGTATAACTTGAGCACTAATCCAGACCATCTTTTTTTGGAGAAGGTTCCCCTGCACCCTAGTGGCAGGAGTGTGCAGTTAGAGCTTGTCTGATCGAAGACTGCTAGAATGGGGATCAGTTTTTAGCTTTTTATTGGTTAATTTGTAGCAAACAAATGGACCCACTGGAATAAATAGTGCTAGTTAGCCAGAAAATACAAATAACAAATGTAAACCAGGACCAAAACACGACTGTTTGCATAAAAATCCAGGTTTATTGTAGCAAGACAGGTAAGCACTTTCACACATTAAATGTGCTTCTTCAGACAACAAAGCAGTAAAATCAGGCACATTATATAATACATTAATTTACTGTGATAAAATAATTAACCTATAAAAGCGCTGTTTCAATTAATCAATAAAACATTCTGATTCATTTAAAGAGGCCTCTGGCTTTTAAAGCTGGCTTAATAGATGCCCTTTCATTAATGCCAGGAAACCTGTCTGCCTGCATAATAATAATCCATGACAGTTCCCTTTCTTCAGTAAAATTTCTAAAGTCACCACCCCAAGTGTTAGGAGTCACCATCTCAATAAACCTAAAACCGAATATATGCTCTCGTCCACATTCAACATAATGCTTGGCAAGGGCATTGTGTACATCACCTTTATTTATACTGTTAACATGCTCTCTCATTCTTTCCAGAAAAGACCTGTTGGTCTTGCCAATGTAGCAACAATCACATACTCTACACTTGGCTAAGTAAACCAGATTTCTGCTTCTACAATCAGCAGTGACATTAAAACAAAACCTCTTATTAGTAGATGGATGAACAAAATCCACATATGGATCTATAAATGTGCAAAAATTGCATCTCGAGCAGCAACGCATCTGAGGTCTACTCACTGGTTCTCCCTTCTCCCCTGTGGACTTTTTATAACACAGCTGTCTCTTCAGAGACTTTTTGCATTTAAAACTAAACCTAGGGTATTCACCTACTATAGAGCGAATATCTTGGTCTAAATGTAAAATAGACCAATTGTTCTTAATAATTCCTATAATGTCACTGACATCACTTGTATAATAAAAAGACATAGGTAGTGTCTCCTTCTTCGTGGGGGTGTTTCCAATCTCATTAAATGAGTCCAGTCTATGTGTAAAAAAGGGTCTACCCCTTCCCCTCCTATTTTCATGTGTAAAACTAACAGCGTCAGCAACCTCCTTCCTCTTATAACCCCTATCAATTAATTCCTGTTGAAAACAGTTGTCTGCCTCATACAACGTACATTCATTATTTAGTCTTGACAAATGCATACGTTCCCATTTGGCAGCGTTCTTGAAGACATGACCCACATGCATACTGTTACATTGTAACAGTGTGTTCTTTCTGCAGCGTTTTCTATGTAACGTAGTGGTCAAATTTCCCAGAGAATTAACAAAAACCTTTGCATCTAAATAATCTATTTCTGTCACTGAAATCATAAAAGTGAATGAATAAAAATGGCACAGTATTGTTTAAATAAGATATAAAATCAAAGAGTTGTGTCTCTGTCCCCCTCCAAACCAAAAAAAGGTTGTCCACAAACCTTCTATACAGTACAATGCTTGATGAAAACCCAGAGTCAAAAATGTGTTTCTCCTCTCATGCAGCCATAACAATGTTGGTGTATTGGCACAACTAGTGCCCATAGCTACGCCAACCTTTTGCAAGAAAAGATGTTGACTGAACATAAAAATATTATTTTCTAAGACCATTTCTAAAAATAAACATATAAGGTCAATAGTTATCACATCATAACCACATTTAGTTGTTAAACATTCCTTCAGCATTGTAATACCATCCACATGCAGAATGCATGTGAAAAGAGATACAACATCCAAGGAATAACTCCCATCAAAATACAAACCATTCGTGGTCTCATAAATCACCCAAAAACTGCTATGTATCCCTCAAAACTTGCATCTGTGCATTGAGAACAGGTCTTAACTTTTTCTCTCTGAAAACAGAGACTGGCTCAGTAGTCCAGCCTCTGCCAGACACTATAGGTCTGAACGGGGTCTCTCTTTGCATTTATGAATTTTGGGCATTCCTTAAAACACAGGGACTACAGGATGTTCCACTGTTAAATAATCAAACAATTCTTTAGAAATTAAACCACTCTGTAAACAGTCACTCAAACTTGAGTGAATTCTGTCGCACACTAAACTGACATCTTCAAAACTAATTTAATTATAAACCTCAGTGTCATTCAACATTCCCATCATACTACTATCATAAAAGTCAGTATCCATCACAACGATGGACTGTCCTTTATCTGCAGACTTTATGGTTAGCTCTGTGTCCCTTTGTAACTCCAACAACGCTTGCCACCGGTCAGCATTTAAATTACCAAACATCTTTCTCAAACCTCCATCATTATAAGCGGCCATTAAATCGTATTCAAATTTTTTAGAAAAAGTTTCAAGTACAGGATTTAACAAAGGTTGAAAAATACTGGGTCTCCTAAACGAGACACCCTCAGTAGTTTAATTCGTGTCTGCATACATTACTTTAAGCATGACATTTATAACAAACTTTTTAATATCTATAATAGTGTCACTGGGCAAGAGCCCTGAGCTGGAATAAATGATAGACCATGCTCCAGTAAAGATATTTGTGCTACAGTCAACTTTTTTCTAGAAATATTATATATTACCGAACCATGTGGTTTTTAAAGTCTGAGATCTGTCTTCTGTTTTAATATCACTGCTGATTGTAGAAGCAGAAATCTGGTTTACTTAGCAAAGTGTAGAGCATGTGATTGTTTCTACATAGGCAAGACCAACAGGTCTTTGCTGGAAAGAATGAGAGAGCATGTTAACAGTAAAAATAAAGGTGATGTACACAATGCCTTTGCCAAGCATTATGTTGAATGTGGACGAGGGCATATATTTGGTTTTAGGGTAATTGAGATAGTGACTCCTAATACTCAGGGTGGTGATATTAGAAATTTTACTGAGGAAAGGGAATGGTCATGGATTATTATTATGCAGGCAGACAGGGTTCCTGGCATTAATGACAGGGCCTCTATTAAGCCGGCTTTGAAAGCCAGAGGCCTCTTTAAATGAATGAGAATGTTTTATTGATTAATTGAAATAGTGCTTTTATAGGTTAATTATTTCATCACAGTAAATGAATGTATTATATAATGTGCCTGATTTTACTGCTTTGTTGTCTGAAGAAGCACATTTAATGTGTGAAAGCGCTTACCTGTCTTGCTACAATAAACCTGGATTTTTATGCAAACAGTCGTGTTTTGGTGCTGGTTTACATTTGTTATTTGTAATTGGATAATTTGTTAAAATCATTTTGCTCATTTGCTACTGTTATAAAAAAAAAAAAAATACACTTTATGCATCGCCGCTTAGCTAGGGTTAAACTATTCCTAGCGCCATAAAGTCTGCTCTTCAAATTTTCCCTTAGAACGAGCCAGTTTTTTTAGTTTTAGCACTAAAATCGGTTTCTTTGAGCTTAGCACTTGTTCAGAACTCGTTGTAAGCACTAAATGAGCTACAAATCACTACAGCACTCAACTTTCCTCACTTGTCTAGAGGAAAATAGTTTTTAGTACTTAATAAATAAGCACCTATCCAGACATGTCTAAGGGTCAGCTCCCGGTGTTTTCTACTGTCTACCTGATGAATCTGGGCATCTTGGGGCAATGCAGCAATTGCCTCATGTACAATGACAACCTTCTCCTCCTACCACCCAACACTAGAACCTGTGAGAGATGCACTTGTATAGCCAAACTGGAAGCAAAGCTCTCTTCACCCAAGACTGGACTAGACAGTCAAGAGGAGAAGGTAAACACTCATCACATAGTCCCACACTCATCACATAGTCCCTCAAAACCTACACCACCAAAACACACACACACAGAAACATGAAATACAGACCTACATTCTGCTCAAGCAACACAGACCTCCAAAGCAGAAACACAAGCAACATCCATCCCCCAACAGAACCCAAATGACACATAGCCCACAAACTCAGTGTGCCACTCAACCATAGCCCATAAGGAATAACAGCGTACCCACCACTCTAGTCATAGGTGACTCTATAGTCAGGCACACTGATGTTCCACTCACCAGGCTAAACAAGGATAAAGTTACTGTCAGCTGCCTGTTGGGTGCCAGGATCCGCCACATAATGCATGCACTCAGGTCACTCCACAGCAAGTACAAATATGACTCTGTCATTGTCCATATTGGTGTGAATGACCTGATATGTACCTCTCTGGACTACATGAAAAGAGACATGGAGGAACTCTCCGATCTTGTAGCCCAGGCAGGTATGATCCTAGCCCTGAGTAGCATCCTGCCATCACCCAGAATGATACCACAGTACAAGGACATAATGATTGACTTCAGTTGTCTAAGCTTCTGGTGTCATTCTAAGGGAATCCAGTATCTGTCTGCCTGGGATGACATGATCGACAGACCACGTTGCTTTGCCAGAGATGGCCTGCACCTGTCGCCGTTGGGATTCCGGATACTGGCTAAGGCTCTTGCCACCCCTATAGTGCCTTTTTTAGGCAAGGTTCAAATGGCAAATTCACCACCTTAACAGGTACAAGCAAGCAAAATCTGAGGGTAATGCTACTCAATGCTAGAAGTCTAAACCTCAAAATGCATTCACTCGAGGCACTCCTTAAAATGGAGAACATCAGCATCTGTGCAGTGACAGAGACCTGGTTCAAGGCTCCAGAGAGCACCCCTGCATTACCAGGCTATAATTCATACCACACCTTCCGGCCACCTAACCTGGACTGAAACACTAAAGGTGGAGGCCTGTCCATATTCATTAAGGATATCCACACCTCCTATCTAGTTGCTCAGCATAATGCATCCACGATTATCCAAGTGCAACTAGCTCTGGGCAAGACCGCAATCCCGATTGTAACTTGCTACTGATCCCCCACCATGCCCCAGGATTCCCACTCCTCATTTCCTGATACACTGGAAAATATTAGGGTACAATCCAACACCCTAATAATGGGCGATTTCAACTACCCCATCATTAACTGGGAAAACTACTCATGTACCATCTCTTGCTCAACGTTTTCTGGAATTCATAAATTCCAATTCCTTGGATCAACTTATCCACATCCCCACCAGGGGGAGCAATATCCTAGACCTGGTCATTACCAACATGGGCGACCGGTGTTCCACACCAAAGGTCAATTCCTCGGTCAGATCAGACCACAAGCTAATCACCCTAGACATCCACATCCCACCCCACCCCCCATTAGGGAAACCACCTTAAAAAATGTCTACAAAGCCAACTTCACATTTCTTAAGACAGAAATGGCAAACTTCACGACACCCATGCGGACGGACAATAGAGGTATGACTGCTGAATCCTACACAAATGCACTTTATAAGCACTTACACGAGTGCATGTATTGTGCTATTCCTAACAGAACCAAGATGTTATCCTCCAAAAAAAGAAAGCCCATCTTGTGGTCCCCTGCCATAAACAAACTCTACAACAGAAGAAAGAAACTGTTGCAAAAAAGAGTAACATCCCATGATTGGAGGAACTCCCTGGTGAGCCTCAGTAAGAAGCTGAGATCCCTCATGAAATCCTCCAAAGCTAGTTATGAAAACAAAATTACCACTGATTTTAAAGACAACCACAAAGCATTCTATAGCTATGTCAAGAATCTCAATGGCAATGCTCAGATCTGCTCTGAGTTACAGCACAATGGCACTAAATATACAGAACCAACTGATATTGCCAACCTCTTGGCAGATAGGTTCAATGCTAACTTCCCCCCCCCTCTCACCCCCTAAAGGCAAATGTATATACTGGAAGAATGCAAAGTTCCTGTAATCATGGCTGCACAGGTAAAAACTACAGTCATCAAAGCTAAGAACACAGCATCCATGGGACCTGACAACATCCCAGGCTGCATTCTACATGAACTGCAGAATGAACTGACACCCCACCTAAGCACCATGTTCAATCATAGCCTCACCTCAGGCTTTGTGCCCACTGAATGGTGCACCACGACGGTTATCCCACTCCACAAAGGGGGAGCCACCACAGACCCCAGGAACTACCGCCCCATTAGCCTAACGAGCCTGGTCTGCAAGGCCATGGAACGTATCATCATGGATCTTATTCAAAAAGACATTGGTAATCTCCAAACTCTGGACCCCACCCAGTTCTGGTTTGTAAAAGACAGATCATGTCTCCTAACAACAAATACAACTTAAAAAAACAAAAAATAAAATTTTAAAATACCACCAAGACCACTGATCCAAAAAGTAAGCAATTTTAATGAAACGGCTTGCACAGCCTTTCAAGAGTAAAAACACTACAAAACACTCTCTACTTAAATACAGCATATGGCACAAGACAATTAATCAATTAAGCATACAATTTAAATGGCATACTTCCAATTACATTCCTTATTAAGTCACTGAGGCTCCAAAGTACCATACTTTAAAATCAAGAGGGTTTCTTTTTTCAAAAGTTTATTTTTTAAGAACACACATTCACCTATACCAACTTGCAATTTTTACGGAACACAACCCCTAAGAGAATCAGGATCAGAATTGTGTGCTGTCATGAAATGACTTCCAAGTGGACTCTCTAGTTTTTTATTTTTTATTTTTTTTGTCCTTAATATGTTCTTGTAACTGGACCCTAAAACTCCTGTAAGTTTCCCCATGTAGAACTTATTGCATCCACATCTCAGCACATACACTAGCCCCTCAGTATTACAACTGTATTCACACGTAGTTGTAAATTTAATACCATTAATACAGGGAAAAGAACTCACTACATAATGACAGATGGAACAGCCATCACATGGAACAGTGCCCTTATGTATGCTTAAATTCTGACTAACATTAACATCTGGTAAACAAAATTGGTTATGTACCAGAATATCAGCCACATTCCTAGCTCTTTTATATGCAATACTCACAAAGTCAGGCAATATGGAGTTCAAAATGTTATCCCTTAGAAGCATGGGCCACAAACTACATGCTTTTTTAACTATTTCCTCAGTTGTAACATTATAGGTTGTCACTATGAAAACTTTCTTCTGGTCCCCATTATTTCCAACTATGTTGGTGGATTTTTTTCCACATGTACCAACTTTATATTTCCCACTAGCACGGGCATAATGAGAGTATCCCTGGGGGTTAGAAGAACACCTCATGTCCATGATTTTTTGTTTAGCTTCCCTAACCAACTGAACATCATAGCCTCTTTTAATAAACATATCTTCTGCTTCTGCTATCTCTCTGTCAAAGCTCATATCAAGGCTACATAGCCTATGAATTCGTAACAATTCATTATAAGGCAATACCTTGACCAAATGTTTATGGTGACAACTACTCCCATATAAAAATACATTTCTGTGTTCAAATTTCCTGTGGAGACTAGTTGTAAATCCATCTAAGCTAATATCCAGAAAATTCACTTGTGGGCCAAGCTGTATACCATCAAAGCTTAAGCCCATAGTATTAGATTGTGAGTCATCGACAAACCCAAGGCTTCCTTGACATAAGAAAATAAGATCATCAATAAATCTAAAATGTAAAAATAACTCTGGATCTAAAAAAATCATGTCTATAAACAAAATCATTTTCAGGTTTAGCCATAACTAAATTAGCATACATGGGTGCTCAATAAGGAATGTAATTGGAAGTATGTGATTTAAATTGTATGCTTAATTGATTAATTGTCTTGTGCAATATGCTGTATTTAAGGAAAGAGTGTTTTGTAGTGTTTTTACTTTTGGAAGGCTGTGCAAGCCGAGGCGCTGTTTCATTAAAATTGCATGCTTCTTGGATCAGTGGTCTTGGTGGTATTTTAAGATCATGTCTCCTAAACATGATTGACTTCTTTGAAGCAGTCATCAAAGCCGTAGATGAGGGTAAGTTGGTTCACACAGCCTATCTAGATCTCAGCAAGGCATTTGACGCCATCCCCCACTCTGGAATTATAGATAAACTCACTAAACTAGGTAGAAATCCCTATGTCACAAGATGGGTTGCCAACTGGCTCACTGACAGAACCCACACTGTGAAAGTAGCAGACTCCAAATCCGACAAGACCATTGACAAGTGGAGTACCACAGGGTTCAGTCCTGGGTCCTCTCCTGTTTGGTATCTACTTTTCTGAAGTACAGGCTAATGAAGTTCATAGATGACTGCAAACTAGGAGCCATAATTGAAACTCCTAACGATGTGGGTATCCTACAAAAGGGCCTCATGGAGACAGATGCCTGGTGTCAAAGCCATGGCCTCAAGCTCAATGCCAAAAAGTGCATCGTTATCCCCTTTGGTAAAAACTCTGTACCCATGAGCTACCACATAGGTGGTAGTCTACTTAACACCGAAAGTGTGATAAGAGACCTTGGGACACAGGTGGACAGTAGTCTCTCCTTTGATCATCACATTGCCACAGTAGTCAGAAAATCTTTCTACGTGGCACCTCATCACAAAAGGTTTCTCATCAAGGAAAAAAGACGTAATTGTTCCCCTCTACTCGTCACTCATTAGACCCATTATAGAGCACAACGCCCCTTTTGGTATGTACCTCACAAGACATCTACAACTGTAAAGCCTGCAGAAATACCTCACAAAGAGGATTACCACCCTCAAACAGATGCCTTATTCAAACCATCTCAAAAAACTCCAGCTTTACTCCATAGCATATCACCTACTCAGAGGCGATCTCTGCCTAACAGACAAAGCTATGTCAAACCCAGAGCTGTTGGACATGCTCCACTTAAAGAAATCCCAGTCCCTCCAAGCTACATGCTCTAGGGACCCAAACCAAACAATAAACAGAACATGCTGGAGGGATAGATTCCTGTCCAAGAGACTTTCCATACTCTGGAACAAACTACCTATCTATATCAAACAAAGCTCCTCATTAGCACTGTTCAAGAAAAATCTTGATTGGATGAGAAATAGGAAATTCACCCCGGGGATCACCTCTGTGGCTCTGCTCGACAGGAGCACAGGAAAATAATTTTCTTGGGTGGTGAAAGCCAGGGTACCTTTTTGGCTAGGCTTGTATAGGCCCTAGGGCCAATAGTTTAGTACCTACCTATGAACTACAAGTTAGATGGAATCTCTAGAGCTAGTGCTGTTCTTCATGGCTTTTTAGAGAAATCTTCTCCTCCTTCCCCCTCCCCAGTTTCCCCCTTTGGCACTGTCCCATATGGTAATGAATACTATAGCAGTGAATGTAAAGACATAGTACAGTTGTGTAAAATCTTACCATAAAGATGTCCTTGCCTTCACTGCTGTAGAATTTGCTCCCTTCCTCCATACCACATATCTCTTGTCTTCCTGGATGTACAGATTACCACTTGGATTCTTTTGACTGGTTTTACTACTGAGGCAATCAGTTCTATTTATGTGGTAGGCCTGCATGTCACCTTTATGCCCTATGCTACGCAAGGAGCATTTGGGTGGCATTCAGCATTTTAAATAAGCAACAAGTAGTCTTTCGTAGGCTGGCCAGACATTCAGGCTTCCATAGCAGGGAATCCCATATGCTAATGAGTACTGCAACTGTGAAGGCAAGGACATCTACTATTATGGTGAGATTTTACACAACTGTACTTTCTCCGAACTCAGAAGCTCAACAAAAGACTGTGCAACTTTGGTTGGGCACACTCCAGGCATTTCCAAGAACAAAGCACTGCCAGATAACATAAGCATTCTATGTAATGATAATGTGCATTAATTACGGATGTAGAAATGGCAAAATTTCTATTATGTAGCATTTTATGGGAAAGTGCCACCCACTACCAAACTACTTTAGCAGGTCTGAAAGCTAACTATATTGATTATAGAGTACACAAATAGATACCCTCACTTCTCTACATCATCAGGTACCTGCAGCTCCTCTCATCTTCCTTGCCAGGTTTCTTTATGACTGTGTATTAATGGTGCTCAGCCATATTCTGAATCATCCTTGCTTAGTCCTTTGCTGTTTTTGTGTCATTTTTACTCCCTCTCCCAAGTGTCTGAGTAACTGCCGTCTCTTCTATTTCAGTCACACACCCATTTCATCTTTTTTTTTAACTTGGCAAACATTGTTTATTTCTTTTCTAGCAATTTTTACAATAAGGTGGCAAAGTTTTTGGCATTTCTATGACAAGGTCATGCCTAATCCTCATGTTTGCACACTTTTCTTCTTCTTCTGCAGTGTATATTTGAAGTAATTAACATATTTTACACAATACATTTTCATTTCCATATACTAACACATTTATAACTCAAGAAAAAAAATATATAATTTTAATGAAACACAAGTCCAACCCGCACTCCACCCCCACCTAATGGCATGTATTTACCCTAATTTCATTTTGTTCTATTATTTTCCTTATCATCCAACTCATCTTCTTCCTTTTAACCAGCCTATCTGCCCACTATCACCTTTGATGTGTTTCTCACTTTTAATTCTGGAAACATTGCTGCATATCATGTCCTCAAATATTTTCTCCTTCTTCTTGTGTTTCGTCCTCTTCATCTTCCCAGCATTCATGTCTATGTCCCTTCTCCAGCTGTGCGATTTCTTCCTGTATCTAATCTGTGCCTTCTTTCCCAAATCTACTGCTTTAGCCTTCTGATCATCAGATAAATCATATGCTTTCCCACCAGGCTTTATATAGTTTTCCAGTTTCTTATCACCCTCTTTCTTGCTGTCATTTGCAATGCCACTGTTTTTGATTTTCTGGTAATTCCCTTGAAATAATTTGGATGTTAGCTCTATCTTTCATGCCTCTTCTATCCTGTTTGTGTTATCTGCCTTACTTCTTCTTTATAGCCTTCTAATACCTTCAGTAATTCCAGAAAATAAGCATGCATCAAAGTTCCCAGTTCTTCCTCACATCTTCAACACCCTCCCCATGTCCACAGAAACATTCTTGCCAACTTACTGAGAGTGTACGAATATTTATGGAAACATGTCTAAACAAAGACTCTAAGTCTTAGAGAATTTGATACATGTCTTTGGAGTCTCAGCATTTCATTTCATTCCTCCTTTCTTATATTTACATCAAATTCCTATTGCCTTCTGTGAGCTTCCATTCTCTCTTCTTCTGTGCCTTACATGCACTTCCTCCATATTCGTGCCAGTCCTCCAGTGTGGCTCTCTTCTCTACCTCCTTAAATATATTTCCATTATCAGCTCTAGATTCCACCGGTCTTTTTTCCATCTCTCTGTCATCCTGCCCCTAATATTTCCAGTTCTGAGTCTGAACTATATTATAATCTTCTCTTATTAGTTCCACATTTTAAAATTGTTTCCCACTACTAACTGACACGAGTAGGTAATGCTTTGTTGGGTCTCTCCCCACATCTACATGGCATTTTGTTTATTTCTACATTCCTACGTGCAGTTCTTGTTATCCTTTAATTATGCAACTTCTATCCTACTAATCTCCATCTCCTGCTAAACACCTTAAGAATATTTTGCCCAATTTGTTTCTAGGTTATTATTTTCTTCTTCTAGCTATCCACTGTGTCCCTTTCCTATTATATTTCATCTGCTTAAGATCATCACTTCTAATCTGCCTTATTGTCTACATCTGCCATCCACCATCCTGTATAGATTTGCTATCTGACATACTTGTAGCTTCTACAGAAAGTCTGGAATACCCAAGCCCCCTATCTCAACTGGTTGTATCAATTTGCCCCATGCTACTCTTGGCCTCTCCCTATCCCAAATAAAATTCCCCATGAACTGCTTCACTTCGTTCAGGAATGTCATTTCCAGTACATTCATAATGTTTGCCATGCATATAGAAATTGGGGTATGATACACATTTCTCAGCATTTGAACTCCCTGATACATTTCTAACTTTGCTGACTACTCTTGTAACTGTTTTAGCTTGTCCGGTATTTTCTGGTATATTACTTTTTCTCCATTGTTCTACCATTACTCATAGTCACATTCCCAAGTGTTTCACTTGTGTGTCCCACATACCTTCCATTACCTCCTCTTTGTTTTGTGTCTCCATCTCTCTAATTAAAATTGCTTTACTTTTGTCTCTGTTTTTTATAACCTGATATTTCTCCAGACTTACTCAGCATATCCCATATTTTCATACCCCGTTCATCTTAAGTTAAAGGTAAGTTTATTGAGATATTCCATTACTGCACAGTTTTTGGTACTTTTGTTGCTAAGACACATCTTGTGTGGCCTCTGACAGAAATTCTTTGTCCATCTTTTAGAAATTCTCAAGCTCTTCTGCCACATTATTCTCCTTGGTCCTCTCTTTCATTAGTCTGTTTGCTACTGGCACAAGTAACACTTCCAAGAATGCTACCTGTCCTCTTTCTCCCACCTACCAGTCACTGGTTGTAGCATTATCCAATTTCTGCTATAACAAGTCAGCCTCACTTTTTAATTTCTCCAAAACCATTTGGGTTTATAATACCATGATGAGAATGGACCCTGTTCTTAAGTCAGAGTATAATTAAAGTTTGTGAAATTAAGTCAGAGTATAATTAAAGCTCATGAAATTAGTATTGCTTGTCTTTGATGTTAGCCAAAGGTGTTCTTTGCAGCACCCGCAATGTGCTGAGAATTGACTCCTTGAGCAATTCATATGGAGTTGCATGCATAGGTTGTATATCTGAATATGAAAGTAGATTCGTTTTTATTAGGCATATTGCTGCAACTATTATTGAAGTGTCTAGGTATATTTCTTCCATATTACTCTCATTTCTGCTTGCAGATCCTGATATTTTATGACTTTGTCTCTCTCTTTACGAGGCATTGTAATTGCTACATGTAGCAATTTCAATGATCAATGCTACTTTTGTCTTCTTTTCATGGACTCCTATATCAGGCTTTCTTGATCTATTTTTTGAACTGCTGGCAGTGGGCGATCCCATGTGATGTACACTTCACCATCCTCTATAATGCTTTGTGGTTCATGTTTCCAGTGCTTCTCAGCTACTTCTGTGTTGTAGTGTTTGCACAATCCTCAGTTCAGCAGGCTTGCCACATTATCGTGTCTTTCATTGTACAAGCCCTCTGCTACGATTATATCACACCCAGTAACAAGACGTTTGACTGTTTCTAATTCTTTTTTACGGATCCTGTATGTCTGTTTCTCATCATTTTCATCGGACTTCATAAACCAGTGTGTCATAGTCCACTATCCTGTGCTGCCATTACTAACCTTTCTTCCTGTGGTTTCAGTTGACCTCTACTTAACTATTCCTACATCAAATCATACCTCTCAGCTGTCCAGATTTTTGGCTTATAGTGTTGGTTTATTCCTCATATTTTAGTCTAGTCCTCATATTTTTGGTCTATTCCTCATAAAATGTGTGTTTCTGGCAAGTCACTGGGTGCTCTGAGGAATAAAGTCACTAAATAATTACATACACTGGAGTTTTAGACTTAACTGCTCATCTGCTCCTTCACCTTATATTCTTTCTTTTGTTTTTTGTTTTTTTTGGTGCATTCAGTTGCTGTCTGATTTTTGTCTACTTCTGGTTTGGTATTCTATCCCGTTTAACACCATAGTGCTTCTGCTAAACTAGGCGGGGAGGCCCATACCTCTTTCAGAGTGTGGAATATTTATTTATTTTTTATTTATTTTACATTTGTTGACCGGGATAGTCTGACTGGATGCATGTCCATTTTCAACAGAGGACCGGGGAGAAAAAAGCTCCAAGGGTAAGCATATACAGCATTACATAATACCAGCATTACATATTACAAACAGACTATTTACAGAGATTACATAAGTAAGCAAGTTAAACAAGTTCCACAGGTTAGAGTTAATCCTGAGCGCAAGTCAGGATTAAATTAAATTACACAGTAAACTGGTTAACAGATTTTTACGCATTCTATTGAGAGTTAGCCAGGCTTGATACATTGACATAGCCAGTTAAGTGACAAATGTTGTTTGAGTCTAGTTTTAAATTGACCTAAGGTGGAAAGTAAGGTAATATCAGCTGGAAGAGAGTTCCAGGATCTACTTACAGAGTTTGCAAAGAGAGAGTCACCGGCCGTGTTATGTGCTAGTCTGAATTAGTAGTTTGTTAGTGGATCGGTCTAGGATTGTTATAGGGGGTGATAATATTTTTAAGTGCAGAAGTATTGTCCGGATTATAGAGGATTTTATAGGCCATAATCAGTTGGTTATACTGGTTTAGGCTGGGTAGTTCAAGCCACCCAAGCTGATTTAGATTGATGCAATGATGTTCCCTAAAAGGCAGCCCAGTGGCAAACCTGGCAATGTGGTTGTAGCAAATTGAGAGTTTGTTAAGGACAGTCTTGTTTAAATTCGAGAGTAGAGGGGATGCATACAGAAGGGTTGAAAGGTGAGAGCAAGCTATGGCAATTTTAGCTGGAGGGGTTAGGAAGGCTTTTATTCTGTAAAGTGACCCTAGTTTTTTTATTGATGGTTTTGATAGTTTGGTTAACATGTAGGTCGAATTTTAGATTATTGTCTATGATGACACCTAATAGTTTTGTAGAGGGGTCAGGGGAGATTATTGTGCCATCATTTGAATGTATGGTAAAGGTGAAAGCGGTAGACCTTACATGTTGGTGAAAATAACAGCATTTTCATTTTTTTGGGATTTAGGATCAGATGACGTTCAGAAAGCCAGTTTTCTATTGTATTAAAGGTGGTCTGGGTAGCTGACCATAACTCTACTGGAGATGTGGCTGAGCAAATCAGAGTAGAGTCATCAGCATATTGGATACAGCTGACTTTTGGGATGACAGTATAAAGGTCGTTAATGAAGATGGAGAACAGCAAGGGCCCTAGTATATAGAGCCTTGTGGTATTCCAAGGGTGTTAGGTAGAAGGTTAGAGAGTTTGTTCTGCCAGAGGACAACCTGCTGTCGACCATTGAGGTAGGATTGAAACCATTGAAGGGCTCTAGTATCTAGACAGAATGTTTGCAGGCTGTGGATTAAAAGTTGGTGATCAACCACATCGAATGCCTTGGAAAGATCCAAGAAGAGGGCTGAGAATATATAATTATTGTTGCGATTATGGTGTTGGTAAAGGCTAGGAGGGCTGAAGTAGTGCTGTGATGAGGAAGGAAGCCATGCTGAGCGTCTGCCATGAGGTGATTCTGGATTATGTGGTGCATGATTTGTCTATGAATACATTTTTCCATAATCTTTGCAAGTGGAGAGAGTAATAGCTATTGGCCTATAATTGGAGAATTCAGTAGAGCTGCCTCCTTTGTGAAGTGGGATTACATAGGATATTTTCTAGATGGTGGGAATTTTAGCTTCTACTATGGTTCGATTGATTAGTATTGAGATGGGGTAAGCAATAGCATCAGCTGATTTTTTGTAGGTACTCGTCAGGGAGTTGATCAGCAGAAAGTGTAGTGGGTTTTAATTTTTTGATCAAGGTACAGATAAGTGAACTGGTGACTGGTTGGAAGCTGAATGCGAGTAGGTTTCTAGGGGTGCTACTTTCAGGACCAGGGGAGCTAGGAGGTAGTTGGCTAGCTAGGGCTTGAATTGTCTCAGTAAAGAATTGGTTAAAACTGTCAGAAACATCTTCAGGGGTTTTATCAATAGTAGCAGCAGGGATTAGGGTTGAAGTTTGTCCAGGATGTAGTAGATTATTTAAACCTGCTCAAAACTTCTGAGGGTTATTTTAATTTACTGTCTGTAAATTACAGTAGTATTGTTTTTTGTCTTGTAAAATTGATTTTTTGGTTTCGTTCCTGGATTGCCTGTATTTAATGTGATCTTGAGGGTCTTTAGATGAACGCCATAAAGCCCATGCTTTGTTTCTAAGGGTAATTTTGAGTTTAGACTCTTTAGAAAGCCATGGCGCAGTTTTTGCCTTCGTTCTCTTTGAACGAACAGGTGCATGCAAATCAAGGATCTCAAGGAATTTGTTGTTAAAGTATGCTACTGCTTCCTCTAAGGGGAGGTGTTTTAGAATAGACCAATTACATGAGTTTAGTTCTTGTTGGAATTTGGCAGGGTCAAAGTTTTTATTGTTTCTAAACTTTCTGAGTAAGGGTTGTTGGGAATTAATGGTTTTGTGCTTAATTACATATGTGAGAAGGTGATCGCTTAGGCCATCAAGGAGGGTACCAGAGGTGTACAGTTGGGGGTGACTATTTATGAGTACCCAGTCAAGTATGCTTTCTTTTTGGTTGGGTTTACCTAGCCTGGTAGGGGTGGATATAATTTGTGTAAATGCATGCAGGTTAATATGGGTGGTTGGGGATTCTGAGGAACAGGTGCCCCAGTCTATGTTAAAGTCTCCAAGTAGTAGGGTTTCTTGGGGGTAGTTTATGATAGCCAGTGCAGGATATCTTCAAGTTTAGATATATTGTTACCTGGGGGAATGTACATACAGATGATATTAATGCATTTATTTTTATTAAGTTGCAATTTGGTGGCAAGAATCTCTGAGCTATTAATCTGAGGTGGTTGTATTACATCTATGGTGACATTCAACTCAGATTTATAGAGTACAGCTACCCCACCCCCTTCCTCGAAGCACGATCCAGCCTGTGTATGTTGTACCCAGGTGGTAACACTTCATTGTCCTTAGTGTTAGGTTTTAACCAGGTTTCAGATAAACAGAGAATCTCAGGGGAGTGGACATCCAGAAGTGCATGCAATTCATGTACCTTCTTATTAATGCTTCTAATACTGAGATGACAGGTTAGGAGAGAGTTAGTTGGCCTATTAATTGTAGGTTTGTAGCTTAGATTGCAAGTAGAGGGGGTATGTGTATCTGAAGTGGGTGGGCCAGGGTTGGGGTGAATATCACCACCAGGTATTAGGTTGAGTCTATACTTGGTGATGAACTTCAGGAATTTGTTTATTACTTTGTGGTAATGCTTGGATCTAGAGCTAATGTGTCTGGGTTTGAGATGTTGATAGACTGAACAAGATGTTGGATAGGATCTGGTACTGTAAGTATGGTTGAAGGTGGAAGGATTTACAGCTGGGGTGATAGTATGGCCTTTTGGGACCTGAAATCCCATGAGAAACTGGTTTTTATACAAGGTAAGGAGGTATGGTGCAAACAAGAGGGGTAGTAAAGAGGAGTACATCATTATCTGTGATTCAGCTAGTGAGTTAAGGAACTGTTTTACCTGGTGATGCAACACCAGAAGATAGAGTGGTGAGGTAAAGATACTGGAAGGGGGATGGGAAAATGCCAGATGAAAGCTAATAGGTGCTATTAAAATGTAGGTAGAAGAATGGGGGTGGGTGAATTACCCCAGATGAAAGCAAATAGGATCTAGAAAGTGAGGGAGTGGCTATAGTACTATACATTTAGAGGTACTGGGGGCATGAGGGAATTGGGGGCAGGGAGGGGAGCGAAGAGAGCCCGAGCATAGCGGGGCTATTGCAGTTTACAAGGTTTCCTAAGGTGTCCTAAAGCTATAAGGTAAGTATTATAGCTCTTAATGTAAGAGTCAGTTTACTTAAGTTACAGGGGAAGGAGGCAAACACTCAAGTAGAAAAAAAGAGCACTATGGCTGACCAATATGGTGACCTGCTTAATTACACAGCACTGTAAGTGAAAGCTTAACAAATGCTTTTTGTGCGCAACCTACTCTGCTTAAATGCTGAGAGAAACTGATTGCAGTCCTGTAGACATCGTTTTGTAGGGAACTGTAGAGTTCAAACAAGGAAAAGAGAAAAGCAGAGATTCTAGGGTAAGCACAAAGGCAACAACAGGCAGTTATTTTATAATAATACATTCAGAAAGGTTTGGTGGGGGGGGTATGTTTCAGAATGAACTAAGATTTATAGCTAAGAAATCTAAGCAAGAGAGCAATGCAGTAAATAAACACTTGCCAGATTTTAAAGATATACCAGAAAAACTAAATCAATTGTTCACAATTGTACAACTGGAAAATTGCCAGTAAAAGCACTTCAGGTATAGCTAGCCCAAGTTATTCAAGTCATAAAAGCACTTCTTCAATGTGTGTGTGCAATTTAAACATTAAAAACACATGCAGCAAGTAGGAGCTCTGATTATACACTTTCTCTAGGTACAGGTTCAGTTTAAACACAAATATTACGACAGAAATTCAGTAACGTCACTAGCTACTTATAGAGCCTCTGAAAAAAAAAAAGAGCAGTCTGTGCAGAATCAGAATTTAGCAGCAGGTCATTCAGTTAAACAAAAAAACTCCATACAATGAAGAAACTTACTCTGAGTCACACCAGGTCAGCCAAGGGGGGAAGAGAGAGGGAAATCCTAAGCGCCTAGATTTGAAAAGTACTGAATTGTAGCAGTTTAACCTGTTTGAGGAAAGAGGGGGGTGGGGGAAGAGAGAAGGCAGTAGGAGTGGTTACAGGGAATACCCTGATTGACCAGAGGTAAGTTGAATGTAAGGGCCTACAATCTGCACTCAGCACTGTGTTATTTGCACTCAGTACTTTAATTTTAATGTTACTTGCACTCAGCACTGTAATTTCACTTATGTTTAGCATAGCGGGGCTATTGCAGTTTACAAGGTTTCCTAAGGTGTCCTAAAGCTATAAGGTAAGTATTTTAGCTCTTAATGTAAGAGTCAATTTACTTAAGTTACAGGGGAAGGAGGCAAACACTCAAGTAGAAAAAAAGAGCCCTATGGCTGACCAATATGGTGACCTGCTTAATTACACAGCACTGTAAGTGAAAGCTTAACAAATGCTTTTTGTGTGCAACCTACTCTGCTTAAATGCTGAGAGAAACTGATTGCAGTCCTGTAGACACCGTTTTGTAGGGAACTGTATATAATCTTGGTATACATTGCTTTTTATATATCACTAGATAAGCACAAAGCATTGTTCTTGTTTTGTTTAAAATTTCTCTGGCTGCTACTTCATCCCCGTTTCATATTCTGTGCATTTGATCTCTGCACAGTTTTAATTGTTCTGTCCATTTGACATTCATATTCTGTTCCACAGGGTCTTCATAAATATAAAGTTACATAATTTCTACATACTATTTTTTTAAATTGAATCCTAATCTCTTAACGTTTTCTACTATTTTACTATATAACATGTTTAAAATATATAACTATTCATATGTATAATGTAACTGTGGTATTCCTGTTTGTTTCTATTTAGTTGTATATTGTTTTTGTATTTGATTTTCCTTGGAGCATTTCTCCCCAGGCCACCACTGAAAATAGGCTCTTATAGGCCCAGTCGACTATCCCGGTAAACAAATGCCAATAAATAATAATAAATAACCTTCTCCAAAATATGTCTATTTCTTCTTTTTCTATTCCTTTTCATTTGTTTCCAGTTCTCCATAAAACTTTTTTGGGTCATCAATGAATTGTGTAGTTTGTAGTTTTCCTTTATATTTATCATATCTTCTAAGCTTTTCTGCCTATGCTGATATCTTTAGTCTATTATTTGCAATAGTGTATGGCAGATCGTGGTCTCTTCTAATACTGTGCATTACTTCTATTACATCTATCTTTCTAAGAATTTTGTTGATCTGTTCCCTGTCCTATACTCTTCTAAGAGTGGCACTTTTTGTATTAATTGCTTTATAGTTTTCTCTATTCAGTGCTTCTGTGATGGCATTTTGTTTCTTCCTTCCATCCCCTTATTTCTAGATTTTGTAATTTTTCTCTTATTAATTTAGCTGTACAGTAATAGATCCTATTTACTACTTTTATATTACACAAATAGTCTTGATTAGTGTATTCTTCTGTTTTATCAGACTGCTAACATTTTGGGTCTTTTTTTCTTTCTGTAATCTATATCTTTCATCGATCTTAATACGTCTATCCATTTCTATTAACTCAAACAATTCTCCCATTAGATCATTTTCTTCTAAACTGAGATGACATTCTTTGATCTCTGTTTCCTGTGAACATTATGTAGAGAGTTCCAGAATGTTTTCATGTGACATATCCTCTTCAGCTCCATCCTGCTTCATCTGCTGCTCCTACATAAGGGAACTCATTGGACCATCACTACACAACATTGCCTGTGTCAGAGTTACCACTGTTTCTTGCTACTTCCCTTACTATGCAACTTCAGCTGAACTTTTGTTCTGGTTTTCAAACTGAAGGATGTGGCAAGTCACCGGATGCTTCTCTTTTATCCTGTTTCTTCTTAGTTTGGGGACTCACTGTTCCAGCCTTACTGTGACATTACTTGAGTTGGATTTTCTATACTAAATCCTTCACTTTGCTGGTAATCCATAATTTCAGTTTCTATGTTTTAAACTTCTCCATTACTAATCAGGTTTTCTATTTTCCATCTTTGTTTTCTTTTTTTTTTTTCTTATTGTGAAATTTTCTATATCTGGTGCCTTTGTCTGTATTTCTCTTCAAATATCTTTGGTGATGCTTTTTTTCTATTCTTTAGTTTGGCTTTCTGCTTTGCATAAATATTGCAGCATATGAAATCATTTTTTTCTTTCCCATGTCCATATTTTTTCTTTGGATGTCTCCTACTCCAAGTCTTCCCCTTAATTTGGGCACTCATTGCTCCATCATGCTGTGACTTTACCTGTGTAGGACTTTCTGCAGTTTATTCTCCACTTTGCAGGTATTGCATAAGTTCAGTTTCTATTTGTTTAACTTCTACTTTACTGTTTTCTCTGTTACTCTGTTCTACATTCACCATGTGTGCTCTTATTTTTTGTATTGTGAAATGTTCCATATTTGGTTGCCTTTGTCTGTATTTCTCCATATATCTTTGGAGTTGCTTTTCTGTATTGCTTTATTTGGCTTTCACTTCGGAATAAATATTATACCATATCAGATGTTTTTTTTCTTTCCTATGTCCATGTTTCTTTTTCTACCATTCAAAAATCTCTGGGTTTGGTTCTTTGTCTTTTCACACCTGCTCTGTCACTTCTTTTCCCAGGTAGCCCAAAATTTCTTTATCTATGTATTGTTTTTCATGGATCTATTGTATTGATTTATGCAAATCTGCATTTGAAGCTTTTGACAGTTTTGCAAGTATTTTTCTTTTCTCTAATTTCTCTTAATCTTTCTGAATATCTTCCATCTGGAAATTCTAGGCTTTTTGCAGAATAGTAGCAATACGTAATTTCTTACTTATCCTCAGAAATCCAGTCTATCATCTTTATGGCTCTTTTTTGGCATGTCAGTTTTTGCGGATTTTGTAGACTACTTCCTTCTACAACATGGAGCCATTTCATATGAATTGTATCATGTAGAAAGAGTTTTGAAACCAG
Organism: Protopterus annectens; assembly: GCF_019279795.1. Lineage (NCBI taxonomy): Eukaryota > Metazoa > Chordata > Ceratodontiformes > Protopteridae > Protopterus > Protopterus annectens. Next base: position 230,657,186 of record NC_056749.1, read on the forward strand.
GTAATCATATTATCATTGAAGTTGAGTCTTTTACGTTTATTAAGTAGTATAGTATGATTGACCATATCATCTGCTCAAGTCATATTAACAAAGATCCATTCTGTGAACATATTCTGATTATATTATTATAAATGCTGCCTGTGAACAGTGCATTGACTATACTGAAGGAGTTCATAATACATGTTGGTGATCAGACAGACGTCTACAGCTGCTATTATACTTAAATGATTGTATAGTACTTTTTCCAAAGATCTCAGTAATAGGGCAAAGGTTAGAAATAGGTCTGTTATCCTTAAAATCTTTTGTCAATGAGATTTTGGGGAAGGGAATAATGGTGGAACACGTAAAGGCAGAAGGGACACTCCCAGGAGTCAACAATAAGTTGAATGTGTATGTTAATGGTTTAACAATCCTGTCTGCTTCCTTTCTGAGGAATGTAGGGTGCAAATGGCCGAATTTGTCTGAAGCAAGACTGAATTTTTTTAGTAAGGTTTAGCTTCATTTTCGGAGATTACAAAAATGTGGAAAGATACTGCGGTGGTGGTGCTGCGGTAGCGTTGTCGCCTCACAGTAAGACGTTGTCCCATTCGATTCTCAGCTAGAGCATATTCTGTGTGGAGGCATACGTGAATGCAGCGTACCTTCGTTGAAGGTTATGCATCAGGGCTCGTAACCTGGTAGGTAAAAATCCACTACCAAACATTAGCGGACCAGAGTTCCGCTGTGGCGACCCCTAACCGGGAAAAGCCAAAAGACACAAACAGAAACGTGGAAAGATGAAGAATAGTCTGTGAGGGAATAGAGGTTTGAGGTGAGTGAGATGTTAGTATAATGTGAGGAAGCGTAGGAGTTAGGAAACAAGTCTGTGAGAATTTGATCGGATGAAATCCTAAATGATTTATAGTTATTTGCAAAGTTGCAGTTAAGCATTTGTGTTTGTCATTACTAAGAGCTAGTGATATTTCTTGTGACTTGTTTTATTTTTTTCCAGAATAAGTTAAGTTTGCTGGAGCCAGCTAACTGTCTCTGACTTGAGTATGTTGTATTAGCAGAACTGATCAAACTTCTAGTTTGTTTTCTAGGCGTGAAGGTATGCTTGGTGTAATTTGTAGTCAGATTGGTTATGTTTCTAAGCTTTCCAGGCAGCATCTCTATGTTTCATCACATGCTTAATGTCATCATTATACCATTGAATCACATGATCTCTAAGTTGCCATCTAGTACTAGGAAAGGAGTTATGGATGTCTGGAGAAGAGGAGGCCCTATGCAGATGTAGGGTCAGTGAGACAGAATACTGGAGATTAAGCTATATTATCACGAATGACATTAAACTCCAGTTTTCCTTCAAGGAATGGTCTATGAACCATTATTTGTGGAAGGCGTCTGTGTGTTTTGAAATACCAGGTAGTGAAGACTGGGCAATGATCACTAAAGTAATTTGGAAATAAAAGCACTTGTGTACACTTATTTCTAATGTTAGTAAATAGTAACTGAAGAGCAGAGTCATTATTTGTTAATGGATTTGGACTGGTGGGCATATATACTAATTGAACTAGACTATACTGTTGAACACGACTAAGCATCTGGTTACTCCTTGAGCCTATAGCATTAAAATCACCCAGGATGGTGGTGTTTTGCCTTTGGGAAAGATCTCTTCTACTGTTTGAATAATTAGAAGTGATAATAGGGGTGGTATGTATACTGAATCTATTTCAAGTATCAGGTGCTAGCAAATCTCACAAGGGCTAATAACCAGTTAGAGGCAGTGTTGTCAGTTTTGATAGCAGAAGAGGATTTACCATCTGCTACTGTGTTTTGTTTGATAAAGGCACATGGCGTCTTTTCTTAGCTTTGGTCTTCATTTGAGGTTAGATGTATTAATGTAGATTTTTTGTATGTAGATTGAAGGACAAAAGTTATCTTTGATCCAGGGTTCAATAATAGCTACTACCTGAGGTTGTTATAAAATAAGTCATGCTTCAGTAGCTGTCCATTTATTATTTATGCTGCAAACACTAAAAAAGCAGTTGTGAGGTGTTTTAAATTAGGTGTGATTATTGCTGAAAGTCTATGACTTGGCTATTGTTATTGCCTGGTATTAGTGGGGAAATCCCTAGATTTAAACAGTTTTAATAGGAGATAGTATAGCTTTGCAAGTATATCTTTAAGTATATTTTTGTTAAGGGTGTATTTGTATTAGAGGGGACTGTGTTATGAATTGCTTATTTGATACATAAGTTAGGAGCTATGTGTATTTGTTAAGGTTTGTGTTTAGACTTGTTTAAATTCTGTAGGAAGTAGGAAACACATTGACATATTTGATTGTCAGCTGTTAAATAGGAAGGCACATTGTCTGATAGCCAAGTACAACTGAAGACAGGTATTTCTATAAGGGTAAGATAGAGAGGTAGTTTCAGTTGTATCATTGTGCTGTTGTGATTTAAAGAAGTAAAAAAAGAAAGAAACCCATCTGCCATCTGAGCTATGAGAAGGACTAATAAAAGAGTTGCAGGAAGGGTTAGTAATGGTGGTGGTCAGCCTATATGTCACCTAGACTGTAATTAGAGGAATTAGTGGGGACAGAAACAGTCTATCTTCCAGCTAGACTGGAGGAGTTAGTGGGTTAGAAGCAACATATCTGCTTTGTAGGCTATGAGGGGGGTTAATGAGAAAGAACTGGGTTGTCTAGTTCTTGGTTTGCTCACTAATGGTTTGTAAACTCAGTAGGTTAGAAGTGGTTGGGTACCAGTACAGAAAAGCTGTTACTCAGTGTATTTTGAGCCTGTGTACCACCTGCTATGTCAGAGATATTAGCAAGAGGTGGTTGAACACTTATACAGGAGAATTGTATTTACTATGAGGGGTTAATTAATAGAAAGAGCAGTGAAGCAGAAGCTAGTAAGGAAAGAATAAATAGATGGAGATGTAAAGCAGTGGATGATATATTAAGGATAATGTATTATAGAAGTAACTGTGCACTTGAATAGCTAGATTCTGCTGCAGAAAATGCAGTTTTAAATGCTTCAAAAAATTTGTCTAGAGATTAGGTATGAAGAGTCGGTTTCTGCTTACAGAAAATGCAGTTTTATAGAAATGGATAAATGTGGCTAGAAATTGGTTCAGAGGAGTCATGCGCTGACTAAGATGTGTTGTTAGTGGCTAACTTTGATCGTGTGATGATTTTTGATGAAGTCATAAGTAGGTGGTGTATGCTAAGTTGATGTGGTATTATTGGTTAGATTCTCCCATGTTTGGGAACGAAGACCTTGGGTATTATAAATTTATTGATATGGGGATGGTGGGAATGGGGGTGGGGTTTAGTGAAGTTGTTTATATGGTGGCTGACCAAAGTTGAGCATTTCCGAGGAAGCTCCAGCAACAGTCAGTCAGCTACCTTGTGGGACCTGAAATGCTGCTGTTTGATTCTAGAGCAGACTCTCTAGAGCAAATAAACTATGCTAATTATTATTTTATAATTTCCCAAATAGGCCAGTGGAGTAGGTCATCTATTGAAGCATAGCTTACCAGACTACCTACGGCAAGTGAGCTCTATTCTAGGTATGTTACAGTGGGTAGAGATGTTAAGTAAGTTGACGGGACAGGGCAGGGCAAAGTCTGTGTAAGTGTAGCCATTCCCTTCATCAGATGTTAAATTAAGCTACCCTGACTAGCAAATCCTTTAGCTGGCTAACAAAATTATATTAAATGAACTCAGTCTGTTTGCACCAGGCCAGAATTTGAGCAATTTTCAAAGTAACCCATTTACTGCAATAGTGGATCTGCTTGCTTTTTCTATGAAGTTCTTCTCACACTTGCTTTAGACTGTACTGCTGTCCCTAGTTAGACATGAAATGACTGTTCTCTCTTTTTTGAAGTTTCTGTTGTAGAAAAGGAAACACTACCAATCAGCTATTTTAAATTGTGCTAATGCCTCTAGTTAAATGTGGATCAGCTGCTTTCTTTCAGTTGCATTTCCTGTTTGCAGAAAAGGGAAAACACCAACATTAGCTATTTTAGTCTATACTAATGCCCCTAGTAAATACTTGAGTGACTACTTTCTCTTGATTGCAGTTTCTTTTTGTAGAAAAGAGGATGTGCCACTGTCAGCTATTTTGGACTGTACTAATGCCTCTAGTTAGACATGGGTGACTGCTATCTCTTGTTTGTAGTTCATATTTGTAAAAGTGAGACTGTGCATCCATTAGCTATTTTAAACTGTCTTCTGTGAAATGGGGAATGACTGCTTTCTTGTGGTTTTAGTTCCTGTTTATAGGAAAGGAAATGTGCCACTGTCAGGTATATTAGACCATACCAATGCTGCTAATGAGATATAAAGCAATGTTTTCTTGGTTGCAGTTTCTGTTTGTAGAAAATGAAGAAAATCAGCTGTCTAAGGTAGCTTAATAATGTTGTAGGGGAAAAGGAGCATATCATTCTCATTGCTATTGAAATAAACATGAACAGTTTCTTGCTATTACTTCAGCCTTGGTTGGCAGGGGTGGGGTTCAAACCCCCATCTGTGCCAGCCACCTTGATGCCAGTTGGTGACATCCAGGTGTTACATTGGTGGCAGCAGTGCCATCCCCTTGTCATAGTAATTACTAAGTCAAAGGGTTTAATTAACGTATAATGTTTGGCCTGTGTGCCTTCATGATGTTCTCTGTAAGCTTAAGATCAGTTGGCATGTAATAAAAACATTATGGGCTGATCTTAATACTGTTTGATTAAAATTCATTGAATGTCAAAGTTACTTCCAATAAAAGATGGAAGAAGAGAGACAACAGCAAAAAAAAATAATGGAGTGATTAGTGATGTGGTCAAGCAAACAGTTGGCAGCGTATTTATCACTTTGTGAGAAAAATGTTATGGACTTAAATACATACAAGTTTTCTTCAGTAAAAAGACCACTAATCCTACTTTTTCTACAGGAAGTTGGATAAGTTAGGATGCTATCCTAACAAATGTTTTGGTAGAATGTTGAGGTCTGGTTTTATACATATCACTATAAATATCAGTACATCAGGATTATGGTCTAAGATATGCATTTCTTCTAACCTGTTACACAGACTGTATGTATTCTGAAGGGAGAGTTTAGGACCATGAATTAAGGTGGCCTATTCATCTGAGGATGCAGGCAGTTGTTGGACTGCCATCTCATGAATGTTTAACAACCTGCCAATGTATAAATTTAAAGATTTTGAGTTGGCTGGTTTGTGAATGAATGTTCATTCTCAGGAATACAATGAAAGAGAGAAATAGGTAAGCTCAATTCATTTGGCAAACCAAATACCCCCTTTTGTTGAAGAGTGTGAAACCTTGAAATCAGTTTATTTATATCAGCGAGTGTTAATGAGCCAAAACTCATCACAGTCCCCAAGACCATTTTTCAAGTCAACACATGTAGTTCAATTTATTTTACCAGTCATTTTCAAAATAATGACATTCATTGAATGTAATTTTTATGGTCCTATTGACATGTAGGAGCAGAATCTGTAGTTGTAACTGTATTAACAACGATGCACTCTTCAGAGACTGGCTTGCATTTCAAAATTTCCAGCTAAATGAAGCGGTTGTCCAAAGCAAGTCAGAAGGTATGGTGGTTTAACAATTTATATTGAACGTATATAAAATGCAGACTTTATTATCCTTTTTTTATTTTTTTGCATAAAATACCAGGTGGTATAAAAATTATCTGCATTGTTAAGTGGTGAATGTTTAATTATTTGCAAAGAATGTGATTAAATGAAATGTGACACCACAGAATTGGGAAGTCAGAATCAAAATCATTGTTTAGCACAGAAATAGATCAATTGTAGCAGGTTGTTGACAGCAGATAAAATGTGACAACGAGGAAACATTTCGCTTTGTTCTTCTTACTTGGGCATTGTTGGACACATTTTACATGAAACTGTTATCTTTTGCAGAGTTGTCCCCTTATTTAAATAACTTTCACTGTACCTGAACTAAGAAACCACTTATGTGAGGTACTTCTTCATCAATAACTTTTAGTGTGACTATGGAGCAGTTTGAGTGAATCTTCTTTTGTTAAGGTAGTGCTTATTTCACAAGGAGGAAGCTATCAGTTATTTAAAACATTTATTTTGAAGATGCAAGCAGCATTCCATGTATGTTTCAGAATTATATTCTGTAAGAAAATGCACTAGTACAGTAAATGTAGTACCCATTTACCCAGTGTTATGATAAAAACCTAAAATGTTTGACATTTTAAATGACACGGTGAGAAAATCCTACCATCAAGAGATTTGAATAAATCTTAATATTTTCATTATGGACGCTTTACCATGTAATAGGTTCCATTCCTAAAGGGCAGTGTTTTAAGATTATGAAAAGAAAGAGGTTAGCATTTCTGTCATATGTATAGCCTACATCTAGGGACATCAGAGCAAACAAATGTTTAGGATCCCTTGGTGCAGCTACTGAGTGGGGAAAGTTTGAGCAAGTATCATTAAATGCAACCTGAATGCAACTTAACAGCTGTGCACCAATTAAGCTGCCCTTTGCTATACTTAAGCATGCAGACATGACCTTATCTCATAATTTAACATCTGTTGTACTGAAAAGATTCAGAGATAGTTAGACACAGAATAATGTATTTTATCTGGTTTAATAAACAGGCATAGTATGAGCAGGGTTTTCATGAAATGTACTTTCTAGAAATATATAGAATCACAATATGAGATAAATCAGGAAACTTTCAAGTCGCCATGGGAGGAGACTGAAAAAGGAATAGAAGGGGTGAGGTATATACAGAGAGAAAATAGGCATACGCTGGCAGTTGGTGAAGAGGATTCAGACTGTTAGCTGTTAACAATCTACTTCCTGTTGTACAAAGTTTGATTCTTTCATATTTTATCTGTCTTGTATGTGACCTTGAGCAAGTCACTTAACCAGACAGTGCTTTGGAGCTGTTGGGAATCTGGGCTAGGCTCAGTAATTGTGTTCCAGAATGCATGCCTAGTAACTGTCTATGAACCTATCAATTAGGAATGACGTTAGCATATGTTATTGAGGTACTGAATAGAAAAATGATTGAGAAGGACGGTGAAGTGAACTTTGCAGGCATTACCAGTTATTCTTAGCAATTATAACTGAAGTCTTATAACAGTAATGCAGGTTAGGGATTCATATTTTATGAAGATAAACAGATTATTAAGAAGTATAGTCATTGACGTTAAACACTTTGATTTACAATCCCTGTATCTAATAGAGCAGTAAAAGAATTGCTCACGACAGACCATCAGGTGTTCTTTCAGAGATGAATACTATTTCCTAATGAATGTTACTCATTAATAGAACTGTAGCTAAGAGAGGATGCCAGAGCACCTGAGACTGACACTAGGAGAGGGAAGTGAGAGGCGGGTAGTGCATTTGTCGTAGGTTAGGAAAAAGATTTTTTGGTTTGCTCCTATCCCTACTTCACACTGGTTTTGCAAAGCACAGCACAGTGCCCATAGTGTTGAGCCCACTTCAAATGGATGTTCTCTCACATGCATGATTTCCAGTTAAAATGCTTGGACACATGTTGTTGACCTGTTGCTGTTTGAGTCTAGATATGGAAAAGCTACAACTGCAGGCGTTCACACTGTTAAAGATCTTGCAGGAGAACATAACTTGCATCATACTCCTGGAAGGGACAAGCCTACGTCACTGCCTCTTTGCATACTCCACTCTGCTGATTTTATCACCTACACAGCTAATGGACCCTGGGTTTTCTGGGTGCAGTCATAGCCAAAACGTCAGCTCTACAGTTAGCTCCAGATTTCTCATTTCTCATTCAGCTAGTTTTTTTATTTATATAACCACAGTTTACATTGCCCTGCAACTTACTTATTGAGTGATACTTCATAGGGGCATTTCATTTGTTTCTCGTTTGAGTGCCTTACTGACCCACAGAAATAATTAATGATGAGTATCCATTCTTGGTCATCATTGGCTATTGACCATTAAGAGAAATTATCCTATTGATTCCATAGTCCTGTTTTTGAAAAGAACATCCATATTTTCTAAATTTATAAGTGAATTAGTAATATTAAAAAAGCAGTAAAATGTCTGAATTTTTAATTTCATTATTATATTCATTGCTGTGCATGGTTATCACATGAACACATTTTTTTCCACCTTCTCTGAATAAATCATTAAACAAAAGTTCTCTTAATTTCACTAACATATTCATTTATTTATTTCAATTAAATTGATTTCATCTGGCTCACTGTCATTATGTCCTATGAGTCTGGTCAGCTGTACCACTTACTCTTTTTAGGAATATACATTTGCTCTTTTAACTAGTTAGGGTTTCAGGAAATGTCTTTCTGCCCTTTTTTTCCCTAATCTCTTCAGTTTACAAGAAAAAGTTTATCTTTTTCAATTTTCCTGTCATTGGGTTTCTGATGTTTGGTAAAGATATTAGTGTTGAGTGTTCAGCTCTGTTTAGTTGTGCCATGAGTGGTAAGACCAGTGGCTTTAAAAACAGTACACACCTGTGGCTACAAAATCCCCTCCCCCAAGACCCACATGCCTTGTGTGTCTATTGCTTGGGAGTACACTATCTTTTGGCTGAATGTTAGCCCTATACTTCCTCTGAGGCCAGGACTCTGATTGATATAAGGAACCAATTAGTTCTTAAGGGTCTCCTCCCTACCCAACTGGGAGATTCAGCCTCTGCAGTTTCAGCATTTACTTCTCCTTCGGCTAAGAAGGCAAAAGACAAAACCAAGGGCTCTAGGAAGAAAGATAAGGGGAGATAGCAAGAAGCAAGGCAAATGAGAAAGATAAAGAGAAGCAGAAGGAGACAATTGGAAAGAGATTTCTAGACCCATTGGGCCCTTCTCGTCTGGTGCAGAAGACTCTGAGGCAGTCAGAGTCAGTGGCAGTACATGAGCAGATTCAGAGCTGATCACCATCAACTCCATGTCATTTTTCCCTGGAGATGGCCAGTCCTTGACTCCGTTCTCTGATACTCCAAGAAAGATCAACCAACCACTCTTCCAGGCCATCACTGCTGGCATTCTCCTTTAAGTCCTTTGGATCATTGAGAAGCCTTTTGGAGGCTGACATTGACAGAATGATGAGAAAATGACATAGGATACAGATTTAGATGTGGTCGTCCCAACACCTCCCCCATTCGGGGCTATGGTGTTTGGTAGCAATGACACCCTTATGGTATTTCCTTCTCCAGTTCACCCACCGAATCCAGTTCTCACAGCTCCAAGAGATACCAATTGGACTTTGACAGATTTGAGAGTTTGGACTTCTCCTCTGACAATGTCTCTTATCTTTTTGACTCAGACACTGTCAGATCCCAAAGGGTGTCAGAGAAAAAAGGTTGGGCTGAAGTATGAGGATCAGCATCAGATCAGGGCCAAGGACATTTCTTCAATTGGATCTTCACATCATAAGGATTATTCCTTGGCACTGGTCTCAGTTTGAGCTTTTGAAGTGACTGAGAAAGTTCTGTTGAGGACAAGAGACAAGATATTTTGCACACGGTCAGCACCATTGTGACTTCCTCCAGGTCCTGTTGCTCTTCCTCCCATTTGTCTTGTCAGACAGGGCAGTCAACCTCAGTAACCCTCAAGAGATCTTGCTTGTTGAGTTCCTTTCTGGTAATGATCCATCTCTGGATCCTCCTACCAGAGAAGGCCATAGGAAATGGAAGTGCAAGAGGAGACATCTGAACTCCACTCAGAAGTCACTTAATGAAGATGCTGAGGAAGGGCAGGGGTCCCCAAAATCCTCAATAAAAGATGGCTCCTTTGGAGACATTCTCAAATTAATGAAATAAAGAGGGGGTTGGTCCTCTGAAACCCCCCTTCTTAAGATGAGTTGGTATTCCTTGAGGCTTTCAGGGCTGGCTCTTCTACCTCCTGGGTGGTCCTACCCATTGATGAGCTCATTCATGTGGTATCTCAGTGGGTTTGCAAAGAACCTAATATGGTGAGGCTGATTTTCAGAAACCTAAAAAAAATACTTGTATCACCTAGGAATATGCTATATTAAAGCAAGGGGCCCACTGTAGATGTCATAGTGGTTGTAACAGCCGCAAAAAAGGAGCTTTCTGAAAAGAGCACCTCTGCCTATCCCTGTGACAGGGACTCCAAGGAGATGGACTAATTTTAAAAGCACACTTTCTCTCCAGTGATGTTTGCTCTTCATACACTGAATTACCTATTCCCAATAACCAAGTCCATCTTGAGTATCCTGCCTGCTGATATACATAAAACTGTGGCATCACAGCTGTCTATCATTCAATCTCTGCCCAATTTATCCATACGACTGCTCTGTAAAGCAGCTAATGGTATATCTAGAGGAGAAGGCACTGGCAGTTCTATTCACCAGCTCAGATGTGTCACTGTGATTTTGCAGAGAACTGCAAGACGTTCCTTGTCGATCCTCCCTATAAGGGCTCAACTCTCTCTTTAAACTCAAGGTCAAAGACATGCTCAGTAGAATGAGTAGGAGGGAAAAACTGTCTGCCATAGGCATATGCCACCCCCCATAAAATTACTTTTTCCTGGTACGAGAACTGTGGTGACACCCATCCCAGAGCAGAGTGGGAAATAACTTCAATAGATGTTAACCAAGGGGCAGAGGCAAGACTGTATAATAAAGGGTTTTGATGTCCCTTTACCAAAAAACCCTTCCAATGCTGTTGGGAGGTGGCTATACTGACACACACTAGAGGCAGTCAGTAGGGGGGTACTTATTTCTGCACCATCAAACCTGTCTAGTTATCACACAAGATTTTTGAGTGATGAAGATAATCACCAGAGGCTATGTCATCCCTCTCCCCCCGCCCCCCAAGTAAACAAGAAAAACTTTCTTGACATTCCATCCAGTTTGAAGAATTTTCTAATAAGAGGCATTTAAAAGTTGCAAGGAAATCAAGTCATCCAGGAAGTCCCACCAGACCACCGAGGATCCATTCTCTCTTCAAGGTCCTTTTTTTGTTACAAAAAAAGAATGGGAACCTTAAGCCCATTCTGGACTTCAGTCACTTAAATCAGTTTGTGAAGCAGGCAATGCTCATGGTTCGGTCCATGCTGCCTTTTTTGTGAACGGATAAGTGGATGTGCTTGTCAGACCTTCAGGATGCTTACTACCATATCATGACAGCAAGGCAATATAGAAGGTTACTCCACTTTCAGCTTGGCGATAGTCACTTCACTGCAATTTGGTCTCACTACAGTCCCCAGTGTGTAGATGAAATGCAAGGCAGTGGTGGCATTGTATCTAAGGCCGTATGGATTCCAGGTTTTTCCCTAGCTATAGGACTGGCTCCTTACTGCAGTCAGCAAGGATATATTTCTTCAGTCCAGGAAATTCTTGCTCTAATCTTCTCAGCACTTGGAGATTACTGTAAACTTAAAAGCCAGCGGACACCAACACAGATGATAGAGTTCATATGGTGCCACCTGGATACTGCAACTGAAATTGTCAAACTTCCAGACTTGAGTATTCTGTCTCCATCACCAGGCTGAAATTAAACTCAAGGTAACTCCAGTTCCAGTGATGGCCAGGAATACCAGGCTTTCTGAATCAGTTATTCACATTTTATCCTCATCACAAAAAAAAAAAAAAAAATCAAAACTAGAAAGGTTTACTAAAGTGAATGGAAGATATTTGGGTCTGGGCTTTTTCTAAGGGCGTTGATCATTTTTAATTTCCTTTATCATCCATTCTGGATGGTTTTTTACCAGATTGTTCCAGAAAGGTGTGCTCTTCCCCAAGCCTATTAAAATGCAATTTGGACTAATGGATGTGAAATTGTAAACTCATTTCTGACTTGTCGTCTGTGTCCCTTATGCGCAGGTGTAGCTTGTAGACATCTTAAGGCACAGGCATTTACAAAAGTCATTCTAGTCCTCAAGTATTGATAAGTGGAAACATTGTGACATAAATAGCTAGATTTAAAAAGGGTCTAAGGCGGTTAGCCTAGAAATGTCTAATGATTTGAAGATGCTACATTTTTCCACTGTGAAGGTTCATTTAGCAGTAATTTCCAATTTTCATATGGGAGAAAAACAAAATTCCATCACCTCCTTAAACATATATAAAGCCTATTTATGGGGAAATTTCCTTCTCAGACCTCCTATGAGAGAATACAGTTCCATCTTGGGATATTTCCTTGATATTTCAGGCTCTAACTCTGCCCCCTTTTGAACCTGAAATTTTTGTCTTAAAAGACCGTTCTCCTAGTTGCCATTATGTCATCTAGAATTTCTGAGTTACGGGCCTTATCTTACAGATCTCAAGTGATTTTTCATCAGTATAGGGTATCTCTTTGGACCAGTAAAGTTTTCTCCTGAATGTAGCCTCAGAAGCTGCCCTTAGACAACCTATTAATTTACCATGTTTTCCCAATTTTTTTCAAACAATGAGGAATATATTCTAAATCTGATAGCTGCTCACTATCAGTTGAGGTTCTAGATGCATCATACCAGAAACATTAGGAAAACAAATCAACTTTTTTGCATTGTCCAGATGTCCCTCTGACTGTATTACTTTCCTTTAAAAAAGGAAAAAGCTCTCTCTCTATCTCATAGCCACGAGATGATTTGACCAGAGCAGTTACAGTTTCTGCTACCACTAGATGTGATTTGTACTGTGGTCTACTGTTGCCCATTACAAGCTGGATATGCAGCCTAGATCCCATGCATCCTTTGGCTCCACCATTTTTTGGAATATCCATCTGGGAGACCCCAGTGCATTATTACTAGTTCGGGAATCTGCCACATACTTTGATTCAGATGGAAGAGAAAACATTAAATATGGAAGTTATGTACTTAACATAATGCTAGATCTGTGTTGTCATCTTCCATTTGGCTCAACCTTCCTCCCTTTGTGCCCCCCTTACCGAAATTGTTATCTTGTGGCTTTCAACTGAATGAATTGGACCTGTCCAGAGCCTTGTAGAATATTCAGCCTTAAACTGGGGTTATCATCCCTCTCACTATTTTTATGCTGCCCTTTTTTAGTGTTTATGGAAAAGGTATTGGCTCAATGTGGACAAACTTCATTTGTGGTATTGTAGGGACAAGAGGGAATTAGAAGCAAGGGGGAGAACTGAACATTGATCCCAAGAGCTGGAAAAAGGGCTATTGAGGTCAGATCCAATAATCTGAGACATTGAGCAAGATGGAAGAAGACAACCTGGATGTACCATTAAGGTAAGAACATAACATTTGTTTCCTGTACAGTGATGCTTACTACTACTACCTGCACAGCTGGTTTGTGTCTCTAGGCCATCTTATTGCATTCTCCCCTGGGGCTGCTTTGAATAGAAACCTGTGGTCCAGTATGTGTTGCTCTGAAATACCAGAGCTTATTGGTTCCTTGATTGAGGTCTAGTAGTACATGTTCCTGTGGCAGAATCCTGATAAGTTGACAAAAAGGCCAAATCTGTGGCACCCATGAAACCTGTCTTGAGGTTGTTGCAGCTGATGGAATTTATCAGTCCATATCAAACATGTTAAAAAACATAATATCAGCAATATACCAGTTTCTCTCAATTCCGTTTGTTTCCTGTGTCTTAGCATAAAAATACAACTATTTTCAGGTATGTATGTTGCAGGGACATAAATATGCTAATATGCCAACACATTTTACATTTCAAGGTACACTGTAGGCTAGACTTCCATTATGTGGAACCTTGTGAGGAAAAAGTGCCTTTCTTAAACATGATTTTGTTAGAATAATATGAACTGTGAGGTTTACTATCAAAATGAGGAATGGCACTTACATGAAACTGGGATGATTGAATGTGTGTGTTCCAGTTTCTGTAATGCCAATCCAAAAATGCTTGAATCCTCATTAGCGAATGGTAGTGTGTATTCGCTTATATGGGTTTGATGTTCTGATAACTGATCGCACTACAGTAGGGATTGGGAAAATTACCCTTTCCCCTCACTGTAGTGCAATCTTGGAGTTGGAAAATATAATATGCAGGGGGTGTGAGGGGCCCAGCCCCCTACATAGGGATGCAGGGGAGCTTGCCCTCTCTTCAAAAACATTCCTGGTTACAAGGACTTTGGACACTGGAATTTTCTGTGTTCGAATGTCGATTCTGTGTTTACTATTTCCAACATTTTGGGAATTCTAGATTACCAAATATCGGAAAATGAATTTGATCAAAATGTGGAACTTTTTTTTGTTTTCGACATTTTGATAGTAAACCGAATTGTGAATATATAAATACACATTGTTTTTCAGTGCAATGGTACATTTGCTGATGCAACAAAAGCTTGAAGCTTGTATCATTACATCTGTTTTTCTTTCTTTAATATTTCATTGTAATTTTTGCCAGAGAAAGCATGGCATTCTTAATTATATACTGAATGTTCTGTCATGAATGGAAGATGCACTGTGGGTTTTTTTGTTTTGTTTTGTTTTTTTGGAAGGTATGTGTTTTGTCTTCACTGGTACCAACAAGTTATTCACTGTCAGGTATAGCCAGGATTATTCAAGATATATAATGCTTCATATACTTGCAGTTAAGTTTTATCTGCAGTTGGCCACCTTCAGTTTTGTCATGACACTACAATACTTCATACATCTCTCTCTGTCTCTGTATACACACACACACACACACACATATATATATATATATATATATATATATATATATATATAAAATGCTTGCTGTGAGAAATATGAACTAGTTAAAACCAACATTTTTCAGTAAATCTAGTACAATTGTAAAACACAAAATATATCCATCCATCCACAACCCCTTTTCTCATTTTTGCATATGGGAGCAGGGTGTCTCTTCAGTAGTGGCAATCATCTAGAGGCCTGCCACAGTAGTTCTTCAACACCACAATCACACACAAACTCGCATCTATGGCCAATTTAGTGTGTACAATCCACCTACATACATATATTTTTTTACAAGAAACATCATTGTTAAATTATCACTATGAAATAGGCATTCATGCATTTATATAAATGAAAACAAACCATACTGACGTAATCTTTGTTGCAGTATTGTACATCACAAACCATATTGACATAATTTTAGTTGCAAACATTTTACATCACTTATAATCTACCCAATCATTGTCTCTCAAAATTACACAGCTCATTTAATTCCTGCCTTCTTTGAAATCTCATTCCTCCCCTGTATGTAGTGTTCCCAGAATTCCCATTTTTCCTATGTAATTTGCTCCTATCCTTTTCTAAAGATCCCAGTTCCAGTTGTTTTATATCTGTTTACTATATTTGCTACTTCTAGTACAGTTGGTTTAGACTTTGAATTCCATTTTCTAGTAATTGCTTTTTTTGGTAGCCACCATAATTAGACTCCGCAAGGCCTTACTATGTCTAGCCAATTCCAATTCTGTATCATAGCTCAGAAAAAGCATTTCCCTAGATATACTAATTTGCTCACCCAGTATCTCTGCTAGACTAGTCTGCAAGGAATCTTTAAAGTCTGCCAACTCATTACACTTCCAGAAAATATGTTCTCAATTACCTTGTTCTTAGCCATCACAACTCCAACATTTGCTGTCTGAGGAAATGTCTTCTGGAGTCTACTTGGGGTGTAAAAATACCTATGCAAACATTTCCAAACAAAAATCTTAAATCTTCTAGATTTTGTTGCATATTTGGGAGATGTACACCATTGTTTCTTTGTGAATTGCTTATACAATCTCTTTTCCTAATCCTTTCTAACCTCCTGTGATTGATTCTTATAGTTATATATTGTGCAGAAATTATAACTGTAAAGAGACTTTGTACCTTGTGGATGACAAAAGCACTCATGCAACTTTTAAGTGGATTTTGTATTACTTTTAAAGTGGATTTCAACAAATGATGTACTCGCGGTGGTGGTGGTGCTGCGGTAGGGTTGTCGCCTCACAGTAAGACACTGTCCAGTTCTATTCTCAGCTAGAGCGTCTTCTGCATGGAGACATGCATGAATGGGCATACCTTCATTGAAGGTTGTGCATCAGGGCTGGTAACTCGGCACGTAAAAGTCAACTGCCAATCATTAGCAGACCGGAGTTCCATTGTGGCGACCCCTAACTGGGAAAAGCCGAAAGACACCATACTAAAATTAACAGTGGTTTTTTTTTTGGATGTTCTTACAGCCTTCTGAGGAAGGAAGGGAGGTTGGCAATGGATAAAAGGAGTTGTGCATCAGTCCGGACAAGCGTGACCTAGCAAAGGCTGCCCTGGACTTGGAGAACTCATCATTTTGTAGTGTTTAGTAATGGTGTGTACAAAAGACCAAGTGGTCACCTCAAAGAAGGATCTGGAGTCTATTTCTTTAAGGAAAGCCACTGAGGAAGTGACTGCCCTAGTGGAATCTGCTTTAGGGCAGGAAGGCAAGATCTTAGAGTAGCATGAGTAGCAGAGAGAGGGGACAGTAATTTGCAGACTGGCTTTCCCAACTTAGAGGACATAAAAGATGCAAACAGCTGCTCATTCTTTCTGAAGGATTTAGTTTTGTCCAGGTAAAATCTTAGTTGCTTGTAAATGTCTAGAGAATATAAGACCCCCCCATTTTGTGGATTGGGAAAAGGCTGCATGATTGAGACACAGCTCATTCACTACCATAGGCATGAAAGATGGCTTAGATCTGAGAGTTGTCCTGGCTTTTTTTAAACATAAGAAAAGGAGGAATGACCATGATTGCTTGTAGCTCAAAAACCCTCCTAGCAGAGGTGAGGGCTAAGAGGAGGGTGGTTTCCCAAGTACAGAATTTTAGAAAAGTGAAAGAAACTGGTTCAAAGGTTGGTAGAGTAAACATTTCTAAAACAAAACTAAAATCTCAAAGAGGAGTGATGAGTTTCCTTGGGTTGGGGGGGGGGGGGTAAAAATGCAGAACACTCCTGAGGAAAAGCTTGACCTCTGGCCTAGCCATAAGTGGAGGGCTAACAGGGATGCAGGCACTGACTGCAGACAAGTGAGCTTTTATGGAGGAGTAGGACAAACCTGAATGAAGAAGCTCGCAGACTTATTGCAGTACTGTATGGACCTGTGCTAAGAGTGAATCCTGATTATGTTTACAGCACCAGGTGGGAAACCTTTTCCACTTTGCTGTGTAACAATTTCTATTATTGGGTGTCTTAGCCTCTTGTAGAACTTGTACTACCTCTTCAGAGAAGCAATGTCTTTGAGGGATTAAAATCCTGTCATTGATAGGATCAGACTGAGGGATGAAAGATTTGGGTGGAGCAGCAATTCTTGCTGAGTTATCAGGTCTGGTGTATAGGAACTCTCCTGTAACTTCCCATGCCAGGTGAAATAGCAGGGAGAACCAATGTTGCCTCTGCCAAAATGGAGCCAGTAAGAATAGTTTGGGTGTTTCCTTTTGTGCCTAGAGAAGAATTTTTGAAAGAAGAGGCAGAGGAGGGAAGGCATAGAGGAACTTCCCTATCTACTGGAAAAAGACATGTGGGACAAGAGTACCTGGTGCAAAACTGGAGGAGGTGACAGTTGGTTAAGGAAACAAAGAAGTCTGAGTAGTGCCACACTAAAGTGTAATGGGGAAGACATCTTTGTTCAAAGTCCACTCATGGATCATTCCCAGGAAGCAGCTTAAGCAATCTGCAAGACCACTGTACTGAGAAGGAATGTATATGGTTAAGAGTATGATGTTCCATGCCTCCTGTGCTAGCCTGCATAATTCGTAAGACCAGATGCCTCCCTGTTTATGTACTTTACGATTGTGGTGTTGTCTGTGTACACTTGGAGTGGTACTGGTTTCCAAAGCTGAGTGAAATTCTGAAGACCTTGTAGATGAGTCCTCATTTCTTTCAGGTTTGTGTGTTCTTTCAAAAACTTGTGGTTGCCATTTCCCCCTGCACTCGGTGTGATTCTGACCATGCCTCCCTGCTCTGAGTGATTTTGTCCATGTCCTCCTGCACTCGGTGGGATTCTGTCCATGCCTCCTGCACTCGGTGGGATTCTGTCAATGCCCCCCATGCATCATCTGAGTAATTTGTGCGATCTGGTTGAAGCGGAGGAAGAGGTGTGAAAGGCAATCCTGGTTGAGGATGACCTGTCTCCTCTACCAGATAAGCTCCTTCTTCAGACACAGGAGGAGAGTGATCAGGGTGTGCAAGGGGTGGTAGTACTGGGACCATGCAGATTGCAGGTGTCATTTAAATGTTCTAATGTGGAGTCTGGCCAGGGACAACATAGGATTAGTGGCTGCCATGAATCCCAAAGTCATTAGCACCTCCCTTTTAGGCAATGGGCTGTAGAGGTAAGGACTTGGAAGTAACTGAAGAAACTGTGAAATTTCTCCTGGGGGGAGGAAGGCAAGCATTTTCTGTGTCTCCAGTGTGCATCCCTAAAACACTAGGTTCTGTGTAGGAACCATGTGTGATTTTTTTGTAGTTAACAGTAAAACCCAGACCTGACAGAAGATGTAGGGTGAAGTCAAAATGCTAAAGAAGAATTTCTGGGGAAAGAGCCTGGATCAGAAGGTTGTCCACAAAAAGGAAATATTTAATTCCTTTAATGTGTCAGAAAGCTGCTACAGGTGGCAGGCACTTTGTGAACACTCTTGGGGCTGTAGAAAGACCAAAAGGCAGACTAGTAAACTGAAAAAGCAAAGAGCCAGGGAAAAACGAAAGAATCGCCTGCAAAGGGGGCAAATGAGAATGTACTGGTAGGCATCATTTAGGTCTAGTCACACAAACAAAGCCTGATGGAGGATGAAAGAAAGGAGAGTGTGAAGAAAGAGCATTTTGAAAAATGGTACCTTTGGGTAAGTGTTCAGGATAGACAGGTCTAGGATGATCTGTCCTTGTTTTGGAACTAGAAAAATCCTGGATTAAAACTCTTTTCCCATGAAGACCTTTTGACCTTGTTTGATGGTACCTTGATTAATGAGGTCTTGAATAATGGGAGTCAGCAGGGATATTTGGTTTTGAGGGGGTAGTGGTGTGCCACTCAGAGGGGGAATGCTTTTCAAAGACATGGCATAGCCATCCCTGATGATGGAGATGACCCACTTGTCTGTGCAAATAGATTCCCTCCTGGACAGGGAGAGTGATGGCCATTGAAAAAGATGAGTAATAGGCCTGAGGGACTGTATGAGGATTGCTGTAGGGGTAGTCACAGGTTTTTTCACCAAAGGGTGGCCACCCAGCTGGAGGTTCCCTTTGGGATTTTTCTGAGTACCATTTCCTAGGGTTTTTTTTTTGGTTCTGAGATGTGGGATACCTTCTAATGAAGGAGATAAATGTAGATGGGTAGCTACTATGGTATCTAGGAACTGAGGAGAGTAGGATCTGCCTGCAGTCTTCCTTGGTCTTACCTTGATCTTGGAGAGTTTTTAATAGCCTGGCTGCCTGATGGCCAAACAGTAAGTCTTGATCCAAAGGGAGAATATAGAATTTTTGATTTGAAATCCTCAGGTATAGGTTGACTGAGGAATGGCAGCTGCCCTACAAGAAGCATCCACAGCATTTTAACTGCACTTAATAATACTGTGTCTGGCAATCCGAGTAGCCTGTGAAAGTTATCTCTGTATCTGATGCTTAGAATCTGCTGTAGGAAGTTCCAAGATGACTTTGTTAAGAAAAGAGATAAATTATTTTGTCATTTGAGGCTGGTAATTAATAGCCCTAAAGGCAATGGCAGCAGAGGTGTAAACCTAATTCCCCCATTTATCTATAGCCCTACTATTTTGTCAGTATGTAGGAAATTGGCACTGGGCAGAAGTCTACAGGGTTTAGCAGAAGATGTACTGTAGCTGGGGCTACCACTGGGTTCTTTTATAGATATTCAGGGACCTTGTAAAATCTGGCTGGTCTCTTAGGAGATGGAGGTTGAGAATCAGGTGCAAAAGTGGTGAATTGAAAGGTGTCCTGGATAGCCTCAAGGACAGGTGGACTGCGGAAGGGGATTGGGGCACCCTTCTCCAAGAGATTGTGTAATACGTCCGAAAATCAGAGATCTGCACAGATTGCTAATCAAAGTTTTCATGATATTTTATAAAGTCTCCCCAAAAGAAGTATCTTCAATAGGGAAATCAGGTGAGGAAGAGTCCCCTTTGTTGGAAGAGATTTGCCCTGGAGAATGCAGTTTGGAGAAATCATCCAGAAAATGATCATAATCCCGATCCTCCTCAGAGGAAGAGGAAACCAGAGTAGGTTTTAGAGAAGTAGCCTGTCGTTGAGGAGGCCCAAAAGAGGGACGTTTCAAAGACTTACTTGTTTTAATAAGTCTTGTTAGAAGTCCATCCACTCCTCCTCTCTAGCTGCTGAGGGGAGGCTGCTTAGTCTTCTGTTTTTTTGTTGGCGATGGATCCACTTGGGTAAGTCATGGAGGTCTGGAACCATGTCTGACCTATATTAGAGAGGCAAAGATGTCTTTCCTAACTGAAATTTGTGGGATGACGTGTTCCTAATGAAATGATGGATGTGTTTCCTTGGATATATCAGCAGTCTGCAAGGCCTCTGGTTTCATTCCAGCATTCAGCAGGGACTTAGTAGTGGGCAACTGAGAGGTAACCTGACGTACACTGGAGTTAGAAACATTGGACTGCAGATCTATTCAAGTCCTCTTAATTTTTTCTTTATTACTCAAGGATGCAGAGTCAGCCATCTTGGACTTTGTCAAGGGATTAATATACTGGGTTTCTAGAAAGGTGTTGCGTACAAAGCCTAGACCCTAGTAGGTTTTGGACAGAACAACTGGCATATAGAGCAGGATTTGTGATCATGTTCTGGGCCTAGACAAAAAAGACACTTGGTATGTGTCACTCATTTCTGTCTATTACAAATAATAAGGCTTGGGGTTTCATTCAAATGCTTTAAAATATACAAACACATCAGGATGGGTAATAGCACCTTTAAATATGAGTAAACTAGTTAACAAATAGAGCTTACATACATACATCTTCACATCTCAACAGCTAACTACAAAATGGCAGTCAGGCTCTCACGTGCTCAGTATTTATACTCTAGTGCAGACCCTTGGATAGCTTCTTAAAGGTATATACACATATATCGATCTACATCCTCCCTCTTAAAAAGATTGCCCCTCATGCAAAATAATGTTAGAAATAGGCATGCATTACTATGTACTTTAGAAACAAAATACAATGTTCATGTCCAAGTTGCTTCATATCTGCTACAGGGTTTAGAGATTCAACCATATATCATAATATAACAGATGGGACTAGATTTAGCCAGAGGGACAGTCTGCAGTTCACAACTCATATCAGGAACTTATGGATTCATCATAGGAACAGGAATGTCCTCTGGAACTTCCTGTGGAATTGGAACACCAGACAACTCACTCAGATAAAAAGTCTTTCTCACAGGCTGTTTAATATGGTATAGGCTTGGACACCATTCTCAAATGCTTCCAATTCCGCCTAAATGTTGGTCCTTCTGATTCTATAATGTACAATCTCAGCTCTGCACCAATATTCTTCATAACAACAATCCAATCATAACCCCTTGGATGTCTGCATACTTACCACTTCTCCCTCTGTTAATTGATTTAGCAGTCTACTGGTCTTATTGTAGTAGGACATCTGGTATAAGCGCTTCTGCAACTGATTGGCTTTCGCTGATCTGCTGTTCTTGACACATGGAACCAACAATTGTCTACCGAGTGGTAATGTGGTTCTGGTTCATCTCAACAGAAGTATCTGAGCAGCTGAACCAAGATGTTTTATCTCAGAACATTTCTCGGATTCAAGAGATTCAGGAAAACATCAGTATTATCTCATTGTGACTTCTCAAGTAACTGTTTTGCACCATTTGATTGTGGCTACTCTGGACTACTTGTGACATGAGTAAAGTCCCATTCTTCTGCAAATCTTTTGAACTGTTGGCTTGTAAACGGCATGCCATTGTCAGAAATAACTTTGTGCAGACTTCTATGAACAGCAAAATGACATTTCATCTTGACAATGACAGTACTAGATGCTAGGTTAGGAAGTAAGTCGATCTTGAACCAACTGGAGTAAGAGTCTAGTAACACGAAATAATGTTGACTGTTCCACTCAAAGATACCAGTGGCTACTGTCGACCTAGATAGTTCCAGAATCTGGTTAAGCTGAAGTGGTCCTTTCTGTTAATGAGGCTTAGTGCTATTGCATACTGAACAAGAAGAAGTGCTCTCTCAATGTCTTGTGACATAGAACACCAAAATACTCTCTCTCTCTCTCACCCTTCTTTTGGTAGATTTTGTTCCTGGGTGACCACGATGCAGGATAGTAATGTGCTCAGGTTGCAAAGATTTTGGAACAATTACTTTTGGACCTTTCATTATGATACCTTTGTCAGACAATATCTCATCTCTGCATGGAAAATAAGGTTGCAGTTCATGAGGTAAACTAGATTGCTTTGTTGGCCATCCATGATTGATAAAGTGGTTGAGCCTTTGCAAAACTGGATCTGTGGCTGTGTGATCTCTCAGCTCATCAAGACATGTGGAAGAAAAATTCCTCACTTCCATGACTTCACAATCATCAAGCAGTTGGTATTTCTGGGTGATCTGGATAATGTATCCGCAAGACAAAGAAGTTTGCCTTTCTTCTAGACAAGATTGAAATTGTACTTTTGCAATCTGAGCATCATATGCTGCAGTCTGGCTGGAGCTAAATGCAATAGCTTACTCAGGAGTGTGACTAGTGGTTGGTGGCCTGTTTTGTTATAGATGGGTTTACCATAAACATAATCATGGAACTTTGAATATGCAAATACAATTGACAAAAGCTTTTTCTCATTCTAAGCATACTGCATCTCAGTTTGGGTAAGAGTTCTCGATGCATAGACAACAGGTTGATCCTCTTGTAGAATGACTGCACCAAGTCCAAATTTCGAAGCATCACATGAAAGTGTAACTGGTTTGTGAACATCAAAGTATCTGAGCAGCAGGGAACTGACTGACAATTCTCAATTTCAGGACATCAAATGCTCGTTGGTGTTGCTCTGACCAAGACCAGGAGATGTCTTTACATGTAAACTCTCTCGAGTGGTGCTGATAGCTGACTCAAGTCTGGAATGAACTTGCCTAGGTGGCTGATCATGCCAAGAAAACATTGCAGGGCTTGAACATTGTCTGGAGCTGGCATCTCGAGAATGCCTGTTTGCTTTGAAGGATCTGGTCATAGGCTTGTACTTGTAAATATATAACCAACATAAAGAACTTCTTATAGCCTACATTTACATTTCTGTGCATTGAACTTACGATTCACTTGACGTGCCCTTTCTAAAACCTGTTTGAGATTTCTGTCATGCTCAGCTTCATCACGACCTCCTACTAGTATGTCATCTACTATGTTAGCACAAGGATACCCAGAAAAAATTTGCTCAGTTGCACGCTGAAATACTTCACTTGAAGAATTTATCCCAAATGGCATTCTCAGAAATCTGTACCTGCCAAATGGAGTACTGAAAGTAGTGAGCAATGAGGATTTTTTTGTCAAGCTGAAATTGCCAAAATAAACTCTCTGCATCTAAGACGGAAAAAATAGTGGCATTTTGCATCAGGTCTGCAATGTCTTTGACTATGTGCATTGGATGATGAGGTCTTTTTAGTGCTTAGTTCAAATCTCGTGGATCAATACATATTCTGATGTCATCTGAGCTTTTCTTATGAGCTACCACCATGGAAGATAACCATTCAGTTGGAGTTTCCACTGGACAAATTACACCTTGTCACACCATTTTATCTAACTCGGCTTTAACTCAGTCCTGCATGGCTACTGGAACTTAATGTGCTGGCCTAACTGGACTGACCTCTGGGTCTAACTTCATGGAGTACACAATTAGGTTTGCCTAGTTTGTCTTGGAAAAGGTCAACAGAGGCAGCAGAAAAAATGTGCTGGGCAAAATTAGAGTAGTGGTCTTTTAAACTAGCATGATGGACTTCCTGATTAAATGAAATCAGTCCCATTTTCAGCGAGTTTTTGAGTCCTAATAATGACAGAATGTGTCTCTTGACCACATAAAATAATAAGTCGTAGCTTCTTCTACTCTGCTGGAAGTAACATGAAAGCACTATTGAGTCATTAGTTTGAATTTCTTCACCATCATAAGCAACATGTTTTGCACACCTTGCCAGATCAAATGTTTCACCTTTACATACTCTAGCAAATGTTTCTGCAGACATAACATTGCACTTAAGATCTGTATCAGCTTTGAGCTCTGTGGGTTTGCCATTTATCTGAACAGTACAGAATACTTCATTCATGCACCTTAAATCTACTGCAGCGACCATTTCATGAAGCACTGACACACCATCAGCATAAAGTGTAGGCTTGTCAGAGTCTAAATGATCAACTTGTTTCTTTAAATATTCCCTTTTAATAAAAGAGTGTGGGCCTTTTGATTTACAAAATATTTTGAAGTGATTCCATTTATTACATTTGTGACATTGTTGACCAAAAGCTAAACACTTTTCCCTTTTACATTCATGATTACCACAACAATTATGACAGCTGGCAATGAAAGTGGGTGGGGCTCATGCTTTGTGTGTGCTGACTCACTCTTGTGCTTCACTGAGTGTGTTGCTTTACTTTAACACTGTACTCAGATATCTTTGCTTAATACAAAAATATATATGCTTTCCGAAAATGCGGTCATTTCCCTTTATTCTAGTCATTTTATGCAATTGGACTTTATTTCAAACATTTTATGTAGTAATTTGAATATTTTTATCAATATCATGCATATTTGTTTATGCAAAAATTGTTTAGAACGTTTTGTATGCCTCATTTCATAGTATGCGAAAAAGAAATAGTGCTGAGCAAGTTTTATACCTGAAATTCATTTCTGACCTGTTTTACAAAGTATGTACAGTTTTGGGATGATCCACTGCTGTATATTCCACCAACATCTGGATAAGTGCCTTAAATCATTTTTGCCAATATGTTTTAAACTGAATGCCAGTTTAGTATGCTGGTTCTGACTGCAGGCCCTTTGGATTAAGTAATTTCTGATACCATGGCCTTTTGGATATCCCACTTCTGACACCATGCCAGTCGTTCATTTCTTTTACAAATAATAAGGCTTGGGGTTTCATTCAGATGCTTTAATATATACAAACACAACAGGACGATTAACAGCATCTTTAAATACAAAGAAACTAGTTAAAAAAACAGAGCTTACATACATACATGTTCACATCTGAACAGCTAACTACAAAATGGCAATCTGGCTCACACATGCTCAGTATTTATACTCTAGTGCAAGCCCTTGGATAGCTTCTTAAAGGTATATACACACACATTGCTCTACAGTATGCAAGTCCTTGTATGGAAACTGCCTAACACATTTTAACTTACCTCTCCTAGCTGACATCTACAACTTTAACAAAATATCATAAGATAAAAAGGAAGGTTCCGCAACAGGCCACTTATCTGTATAAACGAATTAAGCAAAAGTACCAGTGTCCAGACAGCAAACAGTGTGACAGATGCAAGACTTGCATTCGGGCTGGTGGTGAAATAGTCTTAGGATTCATTATTATACCCCAGTGCATTCAAGCTGAAGTCATGTGTCAGTTGTACAAACTAAGGAGGGTAATGCTTTGGTACCTCACCCAGACATCAGTAGTGACAACCTCATATGTAAGAAATACTGCAACAGTAATTTCAGTCAAGACATCTGCATTGGTGTGGTTATTTTTTTACTGTTGGCATCTACCTCAAAAGAGGGGAAGAGACAAATTAGCTTAACTACTATGTAGTGCTTTTATGTATTTGCACGTGGCAGTATTAGAATATTTTGTATTATACAGTTGGTTTATTTTCAAAAGTAGTGCCGTAGCTTGTACATTTATTGTGACAGACTTGCCTGGCTGATGCTGCTTAATTTCTGTAGAAGCTGTAAAGGAGGTTGTGGTACACATGGATATTACCAGCACAAGCATATATGACTCCAGTAGTCACTATGGATAAGTTGTAAGCCACGATCTTCTAGGGAACCACTGTTCATAACCCTAATCTGTTTAATTAGAACCTTATTTGTGTGTAATTGTCCTGATCCATATTCCAAGGCAGCAGTATCCATTTGCTATACATTAAAATCAGTTTTCCTCACTTATCTGTTTATACACCCTCTGTATCCCTTGTTTATTACAATTTTATGCAACTGTTAAAATCTGAATTAAAATCCATCAACTACAGTTCTTTTGCTTTCTAATTACTTGATATGTGCAATAATGCAACTGTAATGACTTGACAACAATAACTGCCAATTCTATCAAATGCTTTTTATACTTAAATATGAGTGTTGATTTATAGACAGAGGCTACATACAAACTGTAACTTACCTAGCTATTGTGCATGTAAAAGTTATACCTGCATAAAGATATGCTTAGCTTTGTTTTTGTGTTTTAATATACGTGTCACACATAAACTGTCATTTTGCAATTTTGAAATGCACGACCCTGGAAATTTTTCAGTGTTTTCAAACAGCTCACTTTTACATGAATATGTGCTTATCTTGTTCATGAATTTGTCCATGGAATGAACTTTAGTACATTATGGTCCAGAATAATGCCCATATAAACAACAATAAAAATACTTTAAACCTAAATTCATTTCTGAGCTAAAAGCAGTGAATGAAAACTCTTCTGAAAGTACATTTAGATTAAATACACTGAACCATATTAGTCAACAACGGCTAATATAAGACTTCACAGCAGAAAAATGTTTATATTCTAAAATATTGGCATGCGCTTTGCTAAGAACAACTTAGGAATATTGGAAGAATAATAGGCAGGTGACCACAGGCCCCATAGGATGCCCAGCCATATACATTTGAAACAGCCCACATAAAAGTTTGTTACCCTTTTTGAGCACATACTAGTGCTTACCTTCCAAATTAGATAGAGCTATATATAACAGCCCTGGGGTAAATATGTCTACCTATATGATCACAAAGACCAGCATTGGAAGTCAACAAAGATATTTTACACACACACTTTCCTCATACATTAGCATGAGTATATGTTGATGGCTTTATAATGACTGCAGACAGAAAGAACAAGATAAGAGACCTTGGGACACAGGTGGACAGTAGTCTCTCCTTTGATAATCACATCGCCACAGTAGTCAGGAAATCCTTCTGCATGGCATACCTCATCACAAAAGGTTTCTCATCTAGGAAAAAAGAGGTAATTTTTCCCCTCTACTCATCACTCATTAGACCCATTATAGAGTACAATGCCCCTTTTGGTATGTACCTCACAAGACATCTACAACAATTGGAGAGGCCACAGAAATACCTCACAAAGAGGATTAACAGCCTCAAACAGATGACCTACACAGACCGTCTCAAAAAACTCCAGCTTTACTCTGTCGCATATCGCCTACTCAAAGGCAATCTCTGTCTAACATACAAAGCTATGTCAAACCCAGAGCTGTTGGACATGCTCCACGTAAAGAAATCCCAATCCCTCCGAGCTACACACTCTAGGGACCTAAACCTTGTCACCACAGTAAACAGAACATGCTGGAGGGATAGATTCCTGTCTCAGAGACTTCCCATACTCTGGAACAAACTACCTATCTATATCAAAGAAAGTTCCTCATTAGCACTCTTCAAGAAAAATCTTGATGATTATATGAGAGACAGGAAATTCACCCCGGCATAACTTCTGTAGCTCTGCTTGACAGGGGCACAGGAAAATTGTTTTCTTGGATGGCAAAAGCCAGGGTACCATTTGGCTAGGCTTATATAGGCCCTAGGGCCAATAGCCTAGTACCTACCTATGAACCTATAAGAGGGACTTCATGTATCACAGACTGTCTTTTTTCATACAAGTCATACATGAATCCACCAAATGTACAAGTGGTCAGAAGAGGTGCTAAATCCTATGCCATTTTGCTGTCTAAAGAGATCACAAAGGAATAGTCTGTAAAAGCAATGGGAGAAATGTAAAAGCCTACATCTGTCTGTCCTTTCTGATTTTCAGGCCTGCTCATAATTTTACAATGTCTGTTTTGTTACAGAATGTTAAGGGTTGTAATCATGGTCGCTATTTTAGACCTTCCAGCAAGACGACCCAATTCACACTACACCCATCGTCAAAATTAATAGTCAGAAAGATAGCAAGAATGATGACCTCATTCAGACCATTTAATAGTTCTACACACTCATAAATGTTTCTAAATGATTACCTAGCCATTCAGTTTGGTTTCATGTTTTTGAGGAAATCCATGCTATTCCACTTATATTTTTGATCACATTCTGCTTATTGCTAGCAGAATGTGGCACATACATCTAGCCCATTTTTGCATTTCAAAACTCATAAAATGTAATACACATACAATACTCTGTTAGGACTGAGACTTTCTCATAACCAGAGTTACAGTTGGTAAAACAGGTAATGATTAAGACTGTAAATGTATGTAACTCACTAATGTTAACAGTAGCTACCTTGAGGACTGGCGTGTTAACATGGGTGTCTCGAGACTGCATTCTGAGGGTGCAAAACTTGGTTGATAGTTCATACACAATGCTTTTTGTCATGGGATCTGTATGGATCACAGAAAGACAACATAACTGAAAGAGATTCGGCCGGGCATACTTGCGGGAAAGTGCTTTTCACCGAAAAGCACTTTTGCGTAAGTATGCCTGTTGTGGAGATCGCACTACAGTGGGGATAAGGGAAAATTTCCTTTTCCCCACTGTAGTGCAACCTCGGAGTGAGAATATTTAAGTAAGGGTGTGTGGGGGGGGCACAGGGGGGCTTGCCCCCCTGTAAAAATGTAAAAGTTATGTTTTATTTTTTTTTTTAAAACACACTTCAACGAAAGAGCTTTTTTCGGTGAAAGCGCTTTTGTTAAAGTGTGTTCGGTGATTGTGGATTCAAACTATTGAACTTTCTTTCAATAGTCCTAGCTCTATACATATATATATATATATATATATATATATATATGTATATACATCTCAGCAACCAAGTAACACAGACAGAACCCATTAGCCTTTTATGAAAGTTCCCAGCTAAATGAATAAGATGCAGCTAACAGTATGTGTGTAACTTGAGAGGTTGCTGAGATTTAAGTTGTTTACAAAATATTACAAATGTAATAGTTACTGTGTTTACTGTGACTTACAAATTTCAGTTTAAAACCTAGAACCTAAAGAATACTTGTTGTGTCTTTCAGCTTTTCCTGGTTAGGCGTCGCCACAGCGGAACTCCGGTCCGCTAATGATTGGTGGTTGATTTTTACGTGCCGAGTTACCAGCCCTGACGCACAACCTTCAATGAAGGTATGCCCATTCACACATGTCTCCACGCAGAAGACGCTCTAGGTGAGAATCTAACCAGACAGCGTCTGACTGTGAGGCGACAACGCTACCGCAGCACCACCACTGCGGAATGAGAACCTAAAGAATACTACCACTATAAAAATAGTTTGTGCTACCATGTTTGCCATTTATACTTATTTCATAACCACTAAAGTTCCAGAGATATGAACATTTGTTTGAAATGTGAGGACATAATTTGATTCTGTCAAAAGGCTTAGGCTCCGCCCATTAGCAGTTACAGTGCAAACTTCCTGAGCTGCATTGGAGTGAATGAGTTAACTTCATGCAGTTACAAATGTGTTGTGGGAGCATCCCTTCCACTTTACATATGTTATAAAAACAAATCACATTTCACCATAAAGGCCCCTTTCATGAGAAAGAAAGCCTCCCTGCAAATTTCTGAATTTATAATTGTTTATAGTTCCTGAGGGTCTCACTCAGTCTTACAAATCATCTGGGAATGCAATATGAATGCATGATTCCAAGTAATGTAGTATAGTCATAAAAGTTTTGGCACAGTAACTTTAGTCTCCTGCCTCACACAACTACTACTTCTTATGAATGGACTGTCTAATATGGTGCATGGATAGCACTGTAAGTATTATGGTAGGAAACTTTGTCCAATTATAAAATATTTACTATCAGAGGAAATGCATTGGTTAAACGTCAGGGTTTAAGTATTTTTTTTTTAGCTACAACTAACTATAAAGTACCTGTAGAGAAATGAAGAGTGCTGACTATGGGGATCCACCATGGACCCCAGGAACTACTGACCCATCAGTCTGATGAGTCTGATCTGCAAGGCCATGGAGTGTATTATCATGGAAATTATAAACAAAGACATAGGTAACCTGCAAACTCTGGACCCCACCCAGTTTGGGTTTGCAAAAGGTAGATAATGTCTCCTAAACCTGACTGACTTCTTTGAAGCAGTCCCCAAAGCCGTGGACGAGGGTAAGGCTGTTCACACAGCCTACCTAGACCTTGCCAGGGTCTTTGACACCATCCCCCACTCTGGTATCATTGATAAGCTCATGAAACTTGACAGAACCCCCTTTGTCACACAATGGGTTGCCAACTGGCTCAAAGACAGAACCCACACCGTGAAAGTACCCAATTCCAAATCTGACTCCAAACCAGTGGCAAGTGGAGTACCACAGGGTTCAGTCCTGGGTCCCCTCCTATTCAGCATCTACTTCTCTGAAGTCCAGGCCACCACAGAGGGCTTATGGCTAACAAAGTTCACAGACGACTGCAAACTGGGAGCCATTACTGAATCTCCTAATGATGTGGACATTCTACAAAAGGGCCTCGCTGAGACAGATGCCTGGTATCAAATCCAAGTCATCAAGCTCAATGCTAAAAAATACAGTCATCCCCTTTGTGAAAAACCGTGTGCCAACAAAGTACCACATAGGTGGTAGTCCACTCAACACCGAAAGTGTGATATGAGACCTAGGGACACAGGTGGACAGCAGTCTCTCCTTTGATAACCACATCACCACAGTAGTCAAGAAATCCTTCTATGTGGCACACCTCATCACAAAAGGTTTCTCATCCAGAAAAAAAGAGGTCATTGTCCCCCTCTACTCAGCCCTCATTAGACCTATTATAGAGTACAATGCCCCATTTGGAATGTACATCGCAAGACAGTTGCAGCAACTAGAAAGACTGCAGAAATACCTCACAAAGAGGATCACTGGCCTCAAACAGATGCCTGCCCTATGCAGACCGTCTTAAGAAATACCAGCTCTCCTCCGTCGCATATCGCCTACTCAGTGGCGATTTCTGTCTAACATACAAAGCCTTGTCAAACCCAGAGCTGTTGGACATGCTACACTTAAAAAAAAAAAAAAAAAAAACACAATCTCTTCAGGTCACATGCTCCAGGGACCTAAACCTTGTCACCACAATAAACAAAACTTGCTAGATGGATAGGTTCCTGTCTCAGAGACTTCCCATACTCTGGAACAAGCTGCCCATTTATGTCAAACAGAGCACCTCATTGGCCCTTTTTAAGAAAAATCTGGACAATTGGATGGTAAATAGGAAATTTACCCCACGGATCACTTCTGTGGCTCGGATCGACAGGGGCACAAGAAAATAAATTTTTTGGGTGGCTGAAGCTAGGGAATCTTTATGTCTAGGCTTATATAGGCCCTAGGGCTGATAGCTCATAGGTTCATAGGTAGGTACTAGGCTAAGACAATGTAGAGGGTGATAAACCACTAAAGTACTAGATCAGATGAGATGGTATAGAGAAGAGTGCAAATTCTGACAAGGCATAAAATATACCATTTAATCAACTTACCAAAGAACAAGCCCATGAATTTTATAGTCTGTCACCCAATTACACCATTGCTTCAGGATGTTTTTTTTTTTTTTTGGAGGGGGGCACACTTTGGAAAATGCATAATAATACCAGGGACATTTGCTTTAAAATTCTAAAATAAGTGTATTATTTGGATACCTAAATTTGAGAAAATGGATTCTTATTAATAACTGATTAGAGAATTTGGAGGACATTCCTAATATGTTGCGCATTTGAAGCATTTTTCAAGAAGATCAGTGTTATTTTTTTAGGTTTTTTTCCTCAATTTAAATACTTTGAACAATAACATTTAGGAAATAAAGGTAATTGGAGTATTAGAACTTATATGTTTCAAATACTCAGTTGGAATGCATGAATTTTCTTAAGAGTAGGCCCTCTGCTGTATCAAGCACTGCCTATGACTGGTTGGTCTTTTGTAATAATACTTTATTGTTGTCTTATTTCCATGTGTGTGTGTGTGATTTTTGCCCTTGTATCTGCCGACTATCAAGTCTCCTCTCAGTCATCATAACAGGCCTCTGCTCTCCACTCAAGGTCCTAGCATTGGAGCACTTGCTCAAGCCTGCTGGGAGCCACCATTTCTGTCCCCAGGAATGAACACACTGTCCTTGTCTGGACCATCAAGTTCTCAAGCTACTAGTTAAATTTAGGTTGTCCGTGCTTCATCCCTCTATGTCACTAGCAAAGGAAATTCTAGTAATATTCTTATACTGCATGTATAAGACTTAAGATTTGCTTATGTTCATAACTGTACTCTGCAAGAATAAGGTAAGCAGATTTTCCGTTCCTGTTTTTTTTTTAATTTTTGCCTTTTGTGTTGCTATTTTCATATATTGTACTTTGACTATCTGAAAAGGTGTAAATACAGAGAACTTTTAAACAGTTAAATTATCTGCAGTCAAAACAGTCATTAGACATCACAGTCAAAATTTTAAAACGGTGTAAACAAACTACAGTTATAGTATCAACAGTCTCTAGAAAAACAATGGAAAATGGATTACCACTAATATGAAGCAATTTCCATTATCAGAAGCTGTTGAACATCAGCAATGTAAACATCAGAGCACCTGGATAATTGTTTTTTTTTCTAAACAATAAGGATTTCTGAAGTATTTGTTCAAATGCTTACAATATTTGAACAATACAAGGAAGTTGACTGTTTTATCAAAACTTGTTCATGATTTGAATTAGTACACACAACTGCACACACTAATTTGTTTAGTAAAGTGCATGGCTTCCTATCGAAATGTCTGCACTCGATGTTATAAGTCAGCAGAAAAAAGTCTGAAACTGCAAAATAAGAGCGAATCATGAACATTTGAAGTTTTTTTTTTTTTTTTGCAGGGCATCAAGCCTCCTTGATTGCCCTGTTTGTGTGGGCAAGCCTCTTACACCCCCTAAACTTGTGTATACCAACTCCAAGCACCATACCTTGGAGAAAAGAGAATATTCCAAGAAATGGCCATCCTGGACATGGTATATACAAATCTAGTTTTCTAGCCATTCAGTATCTGTAGTTCAGGACTCGCTCATGCTGGTCCCAACATTTCAAGTGGTTACCAGATTGCACATTTACCCTTAATGTATATGACAAATATACACATACATAAATAAATGCATGCATGCATAGATGTACTCTATTATGTTTCCATCCATGCTTACACATCAGATCCAGTTCCTGTAGTGAACCTGCAAGCAGCTGCTATCAGGGAATGTAAGGAAATTGCCAGATCTTTCCTCTGTATCACACATTCATCAAATGCACACCTTGGGGAAATTTAGACTTGCCAGTCTGCCTACTGCATATATTTGGGAGGTGGAAGTAAACGGCACTGAAGGCAGCCCTGCCAACATTCGGACCATACACACAAATTACAATATATACATATTAATTGTGTGTTGTTACCTATATGACTGTATGTGTATGTCGGTGAATATACTGCTATTTGTGACATAATTGTTTGTGTGTGTCGTGTGTTTGTGCATCTGTATACTGACTGCTATTTTTGACACTGCTTATTTTGCTTAGTGAGTTGTCACAGTTAATTTTGTAGGTACACAGTTAGAGGTAAGACATAATGGAACAAATAGCTCAGGTGCAACTGGCACAAAGTATTGAATTATAACAAGGTCTAATCTTCTACACTACTGCAAACAAAAATATGTAACAGACAAAAATCTAATCCATAATGTAAACTTTGATCAAATCATTTCATTTTAACAAATGAAGTGTGGCTATTAATAATTCTGCAAATCTGTAAGAATTAACTGTAATCCCATGTGACTCAGAATTTCTACTGTTGCATTTGCCGATGCAGACATATATATTCTAAGTGACAGTGACACAGATTTTATGGATACAATATATGAAATAATGTACTAAGGTCTGAGACAAACATGATGTTTTCTTTCTTGTGTTTGAAGCTGTGACCAAAGATGAGAGTAAACATGTCAGCTGGATAAAATCGTCATGCCTGATATATGAACAGTGACATCTCTGTGTAATGTGCTTTGGATTTCCACTTCTGCTTGAGTCGCTGGTAAACAGATCTGTGGAATGAATCTGAAGCAAGAAATATCTGACATCATCTGGATGGCCACATCTCTGCACTTGGCCATACAGACTAGATCTCTTAATATGACATTTAGGTAAACTCCTAGAGGACTAAATCCAGCTATGCAGCCTAACTTCACCTCAGTGTGATGAACAATGCTCCATGCAGTAAGAATGTTGCAATATGTAACTATCTGCTTTTCATAGGAAAAATGAAAAGGTAAAAATGTAATTTATTGCCTGGATGATACAGTTTTCTTTCACCATGTGCATTGCAGTGAGATCCTTAGTGGAAAGTGTTTTCTGCACTGTTGCTCCTTTGACAACTGTCTGTGTGAGCCTGTTGTGACACTACAGACATGGAGGTGGCTACATTGTGTATGGGTTATAGGGAGCACAGCCACCAATATCAAATGATGTAAATCAATATTAAATAATGTCATTGTTTCATTTAATGTTTCACCAAACACCATAATTATGCATTTTTATACAGGGTCTTGCTCATGAACTACTTTGAATTAAGTGATCTTGTTCTAGTGCTAATAATGGGCATTGATCTTAGGAGTTCCACAGATTCTTTAGTTTCAGTAAAGTTGTAGTACAAGCGTATATTAGACTGAGACACAGCAAATCTACCTATAGCATCTAAAAGGTCTTCATATGAGATAATGCAACTGAAGCAAAGTCATAGTGATGAAAAACTTTGGAATAGTACCAAGAAACATGGCAGAAGGAATAACCAAAACCTGTGGATTAAGAAATATAAAATCAAATGAAAAAAGTAATGTAATATCATCTAGTTTTAAGTTTTTATATGAGTTATAGTAAAAAACAAAAAATAAAAATCATGATGATCTTCACCCCAATATTTAAGGCAGTATTTCCGAAATGTTCAGCATTTTACTAGGTGTATAACAAAGGATTAGTAAGATAGTGCCTAGGTAAAACATTAAACCTTTTTCATATTTTAATCTGTAAGATGTATAACAGGAGAAAGTAAATAATGACTCACATCTAAGGCACAGAACAGTGCAGAAAAATGTACCTTGTAGCTATGTTTGGCCACATGAGTTTTTCAGAAAGTACTTTTGCCCACCATTTTACAAATTTAGCACCTCTGTGGCAGACCTGGGGATTTAAAGGCCAAGTTAATGGGCTGTAGCTACAATTTTTTTCCACTTATTTGTTCTTACCTTAAAACAGTTTTTTTTTTCATTATTTTAATACGTTGTACAGTTGCCATATAGTGATGTTAGAATAAATCTACTTTAGTTTGCAAACATGTGCTACATAGATCCATTCTAAAATGTGGCTGGAAACTGCACATAAGATAAACATCTGACTAACAACCTAGCCTTACAACACTTGACAAGCTTTTCGAGTGTATGGTGGCAGGAGACTAAATGCGTCAATTAAGGGTAATGAAACAATTTGCAAAGTCAAACAAAATGTTTTAATACTGTATTTAGCAAGAACATTTTAACAAAGAATCTGACTTTAACTTAATATTGTACAATGGAGTGACCAGACATAAAAAGTTTCCATTTTCTACCATCTATACTGCAGATTCTGACCACCTTCAATGACCAGATGCCAAGCTTAGCCTAGCATTAAAAAGCATTAATTATAACCCCTCCCCACTCATTATATCTGCTATCAGAAGGGTCTAACCCATGTTACTGTACAAGTCATTAACAGCAGGACATTTTTTTTTTCTACATCATTTGTTCTTTAAAAAAATGTACACATACATATTTCCTTTTGAAAATGTCCCTAACTCAATTTGCTGAGTGGTAGCCACAGTGTATAAAGCTTCGGTTTATAAACAAAGTTAAACAGATCATGTTTACTGAGCTTTACAAGTGACCAGTCAGCCTTAACAGTTTCCAGGCATTATGAAGAATCAGCAGTGGCCACAAAAGGCCAAATCAGTTGTGCTGTTTTATTTTGTACAATGACATTGCCTACTGTTATAAGGAAATGTTTTTCCAAGCAACATTTGAGGCCAGTATTTTTCTTGCATTTGCTGAAAATGGTACAGTACTGGAATTCCTTTTGTGAGGGTCACACAATATGTTACACCTTATGTTGGTCTGCAAAACTGCTGAAAAGAAAGCTCTTTTACTGTCTCTCAGGATCGAGCAGTTCTGGATGCAGCACCAGGTTCACTTTTCAGTACGTTTAGTCCTTCAGTGTATGAACAGTCTTTTCTTCTCATGATACAACATTTATCACAAGTCAGTAGAGGATGCTCCATGTATGATATCTTTTTTCCTTCTTGTGTGTGCTTCACTGGATGAATGGGATTCAGTACATTATTGCAGGTTTTATGTACGATCTGTTTTCTGTGGAAAAAAATTAAATATTTGAAAACCATTGCAATGAATTCCAATATTTTTTCACACTCACATTATGATACATCATTATTTTTTAGCATGCCTGATTCCAGTGATAAAAAGCATTTCAGCACATTAAAGA